>NW_027055556.1:0-7242 GCF_011386835.1 Chrysemys picta bellii | reverse complement strand
GTACATGGTCAAATGCATCATCTCGAAGAAGTTCACGAATCTGAGGACCAACAAAGACACCTTACTTTATCTTAGCTTCACTTAACCTTGGAAATTTTCTATGGAGGTACTTGAAAGCTGCTTGTGTTTTGTCAATGGCCTTGACAAAATTCTTCATCAGACCCAGCTTGATGTGTAAGGGTGGTAACAAAATCTTCCTTGATTCAACAAGTGGTGGATGCTGAACACTTTTCCTCCCAGGCTCCAACGACTGTCGGAGTGGCCAATCTTTCTTGATGTAGTGGGAATCTCTTGCACGACTATGCCATTTGCAGAGAAAACAGCAGTTTTTTGTGTATCCAGTCTGCAGACCAAGCAAGAGAGCAACAACCTTCAAATCGCCACAAAGCTGCCACTGATGTTGGTCATAGTTTATGCACCTCAAAAGTTGTTTCATGTTGTCATAGGTTTCCTTCATATGGACTGCTTGACCAACTGGAATTGATGGCAAAATATTACCATTATGCAGTAAAACAGCTTTAAGACTCGTCTTCGATGAATCAATGAACAGTCTCCACTCATCTGGATCGTGAACGATGTTGAGGGCTGCCATCACACCATTGACGTTGTTGCAAGCTACAAGATCACCTTCCATGAAGAAGAATGGGACAAGAGGCTTTTGACGGTCACGGAACATGGAAACCCTAACATCACCTGCCAGGAGATTCCACTGCTGTAGTCTGGAGCCCAACAGCTCTGTCTTACTCTTGGGTAGTTCCAAATCCCTGACAAGGTCATTCAGTTTACCTTGTGTTATGAGGTGTGGTTCAGAGGAGGAGGATGGGAGAAAATGTGGGTCTTGTGACATTGATGGTTAAGGACCAGAAAGTTTCATCCTCTTCCTTATCCTCGTCTGACTCAAGTGAGAATGATTCTGGTGCATCAGGAACCGGCAGTCCTTCTCCGTGGGGTACTGGGCGTATAGCTGATGGAATGTTTGGATAATGCACAGTCCACTTTTTCTTCTTTGACACACCTTTCCCAACTGGAGGCACCATGCAGAAGTAACAATTGCTGGTATGATCTGTTGGCTCTCTCCAAATCATTGGCACTGCAAAAGGCATAGATTTCCTTTTCCTGTTCAACCACTGGAGAAGATTTGTTGCACAAGTGTTGTAGCATTTGTGTGGGGACACCTCTTGTCCTGATATCCAATTTTGCAGCCAAAATAAAGGGGTTAGGCTTTCTTAACCATAGTGGTTATACTGCGCTTTTGTGATGCAAAAGTCACTTCACCACAAACATAGCAGAAGTTATCTGCACTGTTCCCACAAGTACGAGGCATCTCTGCTCACTTTGGCTAAACAGAAATGTGTCCCTTTGCAAAATCAAACACTGACAAATAAGAGAGCACGACACTGTATGATTTCTAGAGCTGATATAGGGCAATTTGTTCAGCAGAGTGATGTAAGCTTCATTATGATTGCATCATCCATGACTTCTAGGAATAACATGATGCAATTCATATCATGTATGACGCAATACCAGCTTCAGATTGCATCATTCATTGTTTTGCCTAAAAAGCAAGTACTGTCCAAACCCAGTCATAGATTTATTCATAGATCCAGTCAAAGATGTATTTTAGTCATTTCTGGTTTAAATTGGGATCCCTTCCCTTTATAACTCACTTATCCTCCGCCATTCCCAAGTCAAGGGTCGTATATACTGACCCAATAGCATATCTTGAAAACTAGAGCCAATCAACAATTTTAAGCATCATTTTCGTTCTCAGTGACCCAGAATTATTACAGCTTGACTACATTTATTTCAGAAGCATTTTGGCTGTAGAGCAATGTACAATAGCACCACCTAGAGGCCACAGTGTGACAAGCACTGTACAGACACAGTTCTTGTCCTAAGGGGTTTATATATAGGTCACAGTGAACAAGATGCCTGAGTGTCAGCCCCATGCCCTGGCCATTAGAACTACACCATCCCTGTTCCCAGTGGCCCATTACCAGGGCTGGCTCCAGGCACCAGACGAGCAAGCTGGTGCTTGGGGCGGCAGATTGAACGAGGCGGCATTTGGCCCAATCCTAGGGCGGCACAGACGCTTTTTCTTTTTTTGTTCTGCTCCGGCCTCCCGGTAGGAAGCCCGGCAGGGCAGTCCTCATCCTTCCCTCCCCGCCGACCGGAGCGGAGCCCTCCCGGCTGCACAGCACAGTTGGGCACTATACAAATATATAATAGGACATGGCCTATAATTACATGCATTACAGTAGTGTCTAGAAGCCCCAGTTGAGAACAGGACCCTATTGTGTTGGAGAAACACATAGGAAAAGACAATCTCTATCCCACATTTTTATCAATCTAAATAGACAAAATAGACAAAGATTGAGAGGGGAAGTGAGGTGCAGAGAGAGGAAGTGACTGGCCCAAGGTCACACAGCAGATCTGTGACAGAACCAGAACCCAGGAGTAGAACCTAGGTCTTCTGGATTCTACTTACTAGGCTAGACTCTGCTTCAAGCCTGTCATACAACAGGCAATTCATAGCTCAAAGGAAATAATTTCATTAGCTTTTCTGTGAGTTGGATTAGGCCCTATCTGAATAAAGCATAAGAATGTATCTAAGGATGCTGCTGGAAAACTGTGTCCATTGCTGGTGTTCACAATTCAAGAAGGATGTTGATAAATTGGATAAGGCCCTGAAAATGATTAAAGGGTAGGAAAATATGCCTTATAGAGATAGACTCGAGGAGCTCAGACTATTCAGTTTAAGCAAGAGAAAGTTAAGGGATGAGTTGGTTACAGTCTATAAGTATCTACACGGACAACACATATTTAATAATGGGCTATTCCATCTAGCACAGAAAGGTCTAACATGATCCAGTGGCTGGAAGATGAAGCTAGACAAATTCAGCCTGGAAATAAGGTGTAAAATTTAATAAAGTATTAACCACTGTAGCAATTGTAAAAGGTCATGGTGGATTCTCCATCAAGGGCAATTTTTAAATCAAGATGGGATTTTTTTCTAAAAGATCTGTCCTAGGAATTATTGTGGGGAAGTTCTATTGCCTGTGCTCTACAGGATGACTAGGTGATCACAATAGCCCCTTCTGACCTCGGAATCTCTGACTCCATTAATGTATATGGAACCTCTTTTGTATCCCATGCGGGGTTAAGGAGTGAGGTTGTGCTTCAGTCAGGAAAAGGCATTTCTTTGGCTTTTAGTGTTTCTTATACCTTCCCCTACCCTATCCCCTTCACCCCTTCTGACTGGTTGCTTGATCTTATCTAGGAAGAGGAGTTGAGGCAGGACTGTCCTTCAAGTGTAAGCTCATATATTGAACTCCCACTCTACCCAGCAACACTTCAACTCTATCTCTTATCTCTTTTCAACTCATCTTCTTGTGGGCAGATGTAACACACAGTGTCTTTATTCTTTGTTCACCAGGATATAAGTGTTTTAAGGATATAAAAATATCAAAAGTCAAATGGGCAAAAAGACCCAAAATATAGGCAGATATACAGGCCTGAATATTACATTATCATCACTAATACTCCTAACACCTGCTTTCTTCACTGTAACATCCAGGGCCACATTTCAGCACCTAACTCCCTTAGGCCCTTTAGGAAGGATGTCTTAAGGTTAAGGCCCTGGAGTAACACATAATCGTTATAACCGATCTAACTTTGACACTTTTTTCCTAATGTAGATACAGGGTAAAATCATATCGCTTGATTTATCTTGTGGAGTTGTGGCTAGGCTAAAAATCAAGTGAAAATTTTGGTTTACCTAGCATGCCTTAGCTCAAACTATACTCAATGCCAGTTCAAGTTCAGTCTAAATCCCTAGTGTTTGGACTCTTTGCACGTTGATTTTCAAATTTAATGCTACTCAACCCCAAAGCTTACATTGCTTTAAGTAGAAATAAATCAAGGATGGATATCAACATAATGAGCCAGGTCCTCAGCGGGTGTAAATTGAAATAGTTCAATTGAACCCAACTGAGATACTTCTGTTTATCGCACCTAACATTTTGGCCCTATAAACTGTGTTTGCATGAGTGCTTTTATCTAGACCAGGGATAAGCAACCTTTGGCACGCGGCCCATCAGGGACATCCGCTGGCGGGCCTGGACGGTTTGTTTACCCGCAGCGTCCACAGATTTGGCTGATCGCAGCTCCCACTGTTCCAGGCCAATGGGGGGCTGCGGGAAGCAGCAACCAGCACATCCCTGGCTCCGTGCCACTTCCCACAGCCCCCATTGCCCTGGAACGGCGAACTGTGGCCAGTGGGATCTGCGATCAGCTGAACCTGCGGACGCTGCAGGTAAACAAACCATTCCAGCTTGTCAGTGGATTTCCCTGACGGGCCGCGTGCCAAAGGTTGCTGATCCCTGATCTAGACTAAATTGATTGCCAATTGTGTATCAGTGTCAACCAGTTGAAAGAACTCAAAATATCTAGATAGTGCAGTTCCCACAATTCTTCAATTTATATTATAATTTTATTGAAAATGATAAAACCTAGAAATGGTTACATTGCATGAGAAACTTGAATTTTCCCTAGTGTTCTTGTCAGAGCAGTTTTCATATCTTTATTTTTCAAGCTGTAGATGATGGGGTTCAACATGGGGGTCAAGATGCTGTACTGGATGGAGAAGAGTTCATCTAGAACCAGGGAAGTGACTGAGCTGGGTTTCATGTACTGGGAAAGAGCTGTCACAAACAATAAAACCACCACAATGAGGTGAGAGCTGCATGTAGAGAAGGCTTTACGTCTTCCCTCCGAGGAGCGTATTCGGAGGATAGTGGAGATGATGTGAATGTAGGAGACCAAGGTGAAGAGGAAGGAGCTGAAACCAAATATCACAGCAGAAGAAAGAAGAGCTATTTTATTGGTCAAGGTCACGGTGCAAGATAGTTGTAGGAGCGAAGGGAGCTCACAGCTGAAATGCCTGATTTCATTGGGCCCACAGAAGTGTAACTTTAACACAGGGACAGTGTTGACCAGTGAATACAAGAGTCCCATTATCCAAGAACCACCCACCAACTGTCTGCTCACTCGTTTGTTCATGGTCCCCACATAATGCAATGGGTGACATATGGCAGTGTATCGGTCATAAGCCATTGCCGAGAGCACAAAAACTTCAGTGCCAGCTGAGAGGAGGATGAAGAACATCTGGGCAAGGCAGCCATTGACAGAAATGGTTTTGTGCTTTGCTAGGAAATTCACCAACATCTTAGGGACAGTGGCTGAGGAATAACAGATATCAACAAAGGACAAATGAGACAGGAAGAAGTACATGGGAGTTTGGAGTTGAGGATCAGCCCTTATCACCAGCATAATCATCATGTTCCCCACCAGGGTGATTAGGTAAATAACTAAAAACACCAGGAAGAGGAAAAATTGAAGTTCTGGGTAATTAGAAAGTCCCACAAGAATAAATTCATTCACATTGGTTTGGTTTTCCATTCACATTTAGTGATCTGTATGAAGAGAAAAAGAAATGAAATTAACCAACATAGCAGGTTATGGAAATTCAATTAGATAGATAGATAGATAGATAGATAGATAGATAGATAGATAGATAAAACACAAGTGAGATTTTGAAAGCCAAGGGGACTCAGATGGACAAATTCACATTTCTAATTCAACAATCTAAGTTGGATAAAAAACAAAGTGGGTCCTATTCCATGTGGATTTACACAAATATTTTCTTTGATTACACTGGTGTCAACACCGTGTCCAATTAGTTCTCCTATTTGACCCCATTTCTCGTGTTGTGAGCCATACAAGAGAGATCTGCTTTTAGAAACCTCATGTACAGCCCTTTCTTCTAAACCAGATCCCATATTATCCATCCAGCACACTGTGTTGGCTTACAGGTGGACAAAGAGTATTAAGAATCTAAATTGAAAATAACCTTCTAATCACTGCTTTTTTTGGTCAGATAACTTTGTGAAAGAGGCATAGTAAATATCTGTGTCAGTGATTGGTATAAATAAGTCTCATTAACTCCTGTGTTACTCTAGCTTTTCCCCAGCACAACTGCAATGACTTGAGTGGAATGGGCAGTGGTGAATTGAGCTCGATAAGTGATAGGTTTGCAAATCGAAGATGTTTTTCACTAGTTTCCAACCCTGGACATTAAACATGGGATATGTACATCAGGATGTGTTCTCTCTTTCTAGCGCAATGTTATTGGCCAAGATTTGCCAAAGTAGATGGTGATTTTGATTTTCTCAAATTTGCTGGTTGACTTGAGAAACCATAAAGGGGCTTGATTTTCAGAAATTGCTGAGCATCCTGGTCTGAAATTCTAACACATATTTGACCCCATTGTCTACACACATTCTGCAGTCAACCAAATCTGTGTAACGCCATTGACATAAAAAATCAATCCCAGTAGACATTTTGGTTGATGACACACTAGAGGGAGGAGAATCTCTCTCAAACTCCCTTAGCATCACTGCCTCTCCATCTCGTTTTCAATCAGTAACCTCAACAGATGCTGAAAAGAAGGGAGATGACGTGAGCTGAAGGATGGGATTGGTTGAAAAGTAAGTGTCATTGATAAGCAAATGGCAGAATAGAACAGCACTTCACAGCCCATTTCATTGAGCTGGATTTGCTGGATGGACCCCTGCACCCATGTGCGGGGTCCCGCTGAGGTAAATGGGGTTCCGGACAGGCACAGGAGTCCATTCGTACAGATCCAGTTACAGCACCAGGGCCAAAATCTGTTGTTCTGCGACCAGTTATGGATGCCTGTCAGAGCGCTCTTTCTGTTTAGCTGATTGATTATGAAATCCTCAGCATGCACGTGTTACTAACAAAAGTAATCATGTGTTCTTCTTATTACAGCCATTGTCTTCCCTTCCATTCCCTAATGAGGACACCAGTTCTCATCCTGTCCTAATTTGGACTATAAGTTCCTCAGGACAGAGTCTTTGCCTTTTGAATAGTCTCTAGAGCCATACTGAGGAAACAGCACAAATATTTGACATGTCTTATAAATGATTGACTAACACTTTTAAACTTGCGTGCCTACAGTTAGGCACTGAAATCTGCATTTAGGCAACTCGGTAATTGACCTGATGCTCAGAGACGTAAAGCACCCACAAATCCCCATGGATATCAATGGGATCTCAACGTGCTCAGCATCTCTGATAAACAGGCAATGTATCTGGGGTGATGATGTATTGTATTTTTGTTTACAAATATTTTTATTCAAAATTTCCCATTTTTACAGTG
>NW_027055555.1:0-7248 GCF_011386835.1 Chrysemys picta bellii | reverse complement strand
ATCTCATGGTTAAGCCAAGGTGGTCTTTTGCCACATTTTCTATCTTTCCTAACCAGCGGAATAGCTTGCTTTTGGGCCCTTAATAGTGTCCCTTTGAAAAACTGCCAACTCTCCTCAGTTGTTTTTCCCCTCAGTCTTGATTCCCATGGGACCTTACCTATCAGCTCTCTGAGCTTACCAAAATCTGCCTTCCTGAAATCCATTGTCTCTATTTTGCTGTTCTCCCTTCTACCCTTCCTTAGAATTGCAAACTCTATGATTTCATGATCACTTTCACCCAGGCTGCCTTCTACTTTCAAATTCTCAACGAGTTCCTCCCTATTTGTTAAAATCAAGTCTAGAACAGCTTCCCCCCAGTAGCTTTTCAACCTTCTGAAATAAAAAGTTGTCTCCAATGCAGTCCAGGAATTTGTTGGATAGTCTGTGCCCCGCTGTGTTATTTTCCCAACATATAGCCGGATAGTTGAAGTCCCCCATCACCACCAAATCTTGGGCTTTGGATGAGTTTGTTAGTTGCTTAAAAAAAGCCTCATCCACCTCTTCCACCTGGTTAGGTGGCCTGTAGTAGACTCCTAGCATGACATCTCCCTTGTTTTTTACCCCTTTTAGCCTAACCCAGAGACTCTCAACACTTCCGTCTCCTATGTCCATCTCTACCTCAGTCCAAGTGTGTACATTTTTAATATACAAGGCAACACCTCCTCCCTTTTTCCCCTGTCTATCCTTCCTGAGCAAGCTGTACCCATCCACACCAGCATTCCAATCATGTGTATTATCCCACCAAGTTTCAGTAATGCCAACAATGTCATAGTTGTATTTATTTATTAGCACTTCCAGTTCTTCCTGCTTATTCCCCATACTTCTCGCATTTGTATATAGACATCTAAGATACTGGTTTGATCTTTCCTCCCAGTTTTGTCCTGACCCTCCTTTCCCTCTGACAATATAGCCCACACTCCCTCTCGTTTTTGACCCATCTCCCCGGTCTCCATGTTCCCCACTTACCTGTGGGCTTTGCTCACCTGTCCCCGTCGAACCTAGTTTAAAGCCCTCCTCACTAGGTTAGCCAGTCTGTGTCCAAAGGTACTAATAACTTGAGCTGTGGTTTGGAGGTGGAACAGCTGTCAAGGGCACTGAGGGGGAGATAGCAGGAGCTCATCCTTCAAGGAGGGGGGTTGGCACTGGAGGTTATTAGAAAGGACAAGAAGGCTCCATTCTGGGGTTCAGGAGGTGAATTTATCCCTCAGTGGTGGGCAGGTGATGGGTGGAAGTAGTGCTGGTTCCAGGTGCCCTTAATTCCCGCTGATTCCTCGGGGCGTTTGAGTCTCTGACAGGTTCTCGTTCCCTTGCAGCAGGAGGACCTCACGGCCAAAGGGATGCACCAGCTCCACATCATCCGGCACTTACGCCATGTGCCTGAGACACTGCAGGGGCTGTTCCTCTGAGGCCTTAGCAACTCCCTCTCCCTGGTGCAGGTACTGCTCTGGCTCACTGTAAATGGGGAGCTAGTGGAAGGGGAAATGGAGCCCCCTGGCACTCACTAAAAGGGAAAGTGGTGGATTCTCCAACTCTTGATGTCATTGAATGAAACTAGATGCCTTTCTGGAATGTGTGTGCCCAAAAAGTAACTATTGTACTATACTGGAAGCCTATGATATGGAGGGGGTTAGATGAGATGCTGTAAAGGTCTCTTCTGGCCAGAAAGTCTCCTACTTTTGGAAACACTGAGTGTAGTATTGGGAGCAGCCTCTGATGTTTTACTGTCTAGCTAGGCCTCAGAGGCGCAGCCCCTGCAGTGTTTCAGGCACGTGGCGTAAGTGATGGATGATGCGGAGGGGAACAGGAGAAAGGACAAAAGAAGTAAGAGATGAAGAGAAAGGAAGGGGGGATGGAGGAAAAGGTAAAACGAAAAGGACAAACCCTAATGTCCCCAGTGATTCTACGGGACAAAATCCCAGGGAGGGAATAAAATTCTGCCATCTTAAACTACTGTTTTCCATGCCTAGAATTCAGTTGGCACCAGATGGATCAGACTGAGCACGTTCCAAAACCTCTTGGAGGCTCTTACCTTCTAAATAGGGACGTCTGTTTTCTAGTAAAATCCGTCAAAAGGAAAGGAGAAAACTCGAAAGAGGCTCAGCCAGGGAGGACAGGGGCTTACGACCAGGGAAAGCTCAGAGACCCCTGTGGCTTTGCTTTAGCAAGTCTCCTTTTCGAGGTCTCTCTTTGAGGACTGAGAGAGTATTAGGGTTCACGTATGTGAGTGAGAGCAGGAGCTTCTTTCGAGTTTTCTCCTTCCCTTTTACTGATTTTACTAGAAAACAGACGTCCCTGTTTAGAAGGTAAGAGCCTCCAAGAGGTTTTTGAACCTGCTCAGTCTGATCCACCTGGTGCCCGTTGAATTCTAGGCATGGAAAACACTAGTTCAAGGTGACAGAATTTTGTAGTCCACACGGGATTTTGTCCCGTGGAATCACTGGGGACATTAGGGTTTGTCCTTTTCGTTTTACCTTTTCCACCATCCCTCCTTCCTTTCTCTTCATCTCTTACTTCTTTTGTCCTTTCTCCTGTTCCCCTCCCACCACCAGGAGTGGTGTGTGTGTGTGTGTGTGTGTGTGTGTGTGTGTGTGTTGCTGGGGATGATCTTCACCTCCTCTTGTGGGAAGTTCATCCAAAACTGTGGGGTTGAAATAGTGCTTGGACTCCACAGACACTAGATGCTGCCATCCTGTGGCTTAGCGTTAGTGTCTCGGATGACTTGGGCAAGATCTCAACCTCCCCGCAACCCACTTCACTGCTTCCAGAATCCCTCCTGCCCCCACTGCTAGACCCGCCTCCCAGCCCAACCTTGGTGGGGGTCTAGAAGAGGTTTCTGATGACTTAAGCTGTGGTTTGGAGGTGGAACAGCTGTCAAGGACACTGAGGGGGAGGTAGCAGGAGTCCATTTTGGGGTTCAGGAGGTGAATTCATCTCTCATTGATGGGCAGGTGCTGGGTCTCTTCTGGCCATAAAGTGTATTAATTTTGGAAACAGAGTGTAGCATTGGGAGCAGCCTCTAATGTTTTACTGTCTAGCTAGCTTGCTTCCTAGAATGAAGACGCATTGAGTGGGGTGATCCACAGAGAGTAGCTCAAACCTCCAAAGTGTCAGGCCAGCAGCAGGATATTAGCACTTCAGGGGATGGGTGGGTGTGGCAGTGACATCACAAAGGCCTTTTGCAGGAGCTCAGCCTATTGGTCAAAGTTGTTAGGGAGTTGGTGACCTCAGAGAGAGATGCTCACATCAGCCAGGCAAAACAGGGGCGCAGGGCCAGGGAAACCTCAGAGACCCCTGTGGCTTTGCTTCAGCAAGTCTCCTTCTCGAGCTCTCTTTGAGGACTGAGAGAGTATTAGGGTTCACATATGTGAGTGTGAGCAGGAGCCTCTTTCGAGTTTTCTCCTTTCCTTTACCCATTTTCTTAGAAAACAGAAGTCCCTGTTGAGAAAGTAAGTGCCTCGGAGAGGTTTGTAACCTGTTCAGTCTGATCCACCTGGTGCCATCTGAATTCTAGGCATGGAAAACACTAGTTTAAGGTGGCAGAATTTTATTCCCTCCCTGGGATTTTGTCCCGTAGAATCACTGGGGATATTAGGAAAACAACAAGGAGTCTGGTGGCACCTTAAAGACTAACAGATTTATTTGGGCATAAGCTTTCGTGAGTAAAAACCTCACTTCTTCGGATGCATAGAGTGAAAGTTACAGATGCAGGCATTATATACTGACACATGGAGAGCAGGGAGTTACTTCACAAGTGGAGAACCAGTGTTGACAGGGCCAATTCAAAAATCAGGGTGGATGTAGTCCACTCCCAATAATAGATGAGGAGGTGTCAATTCCAGGAGAGGAAAAGCTGCTTCTGTAGTGAGCCAGCCACTCCCAGTCCCTATTCAAGCCCAGATTAATGGTGTTGAATTTGCAAATGAATTTTAGTTCTGCTGTTTCTCTTTGAAGTCTGTTTCTGAAGTTTTTTTTGTTCAATGATAGTGACTTTTAAATCTGTAATAGAATGACCAGGGAGATTGAAGTGTTCACATACTGGCTTATGTATGTTACCATTCCTGATGTCCGACATGGGGACATTAGGGTTTGTCCTTTTCCTTTTCCCTTTTCCTCCATCCCTCCTTCCTTTCTCTTCATCTCTTACTTCTTTTGTCCTTTCTCTTGTTCCCCTCACACCACCAGGAGTGTGGTGTGTGTGTGTGTGTGTGTGTGTGTGGTGCTGATGGTTCTCTTCTCCTCCCCTTGTGGGGAGTTGATCCAAAACTGTGGGGTTGAAATAGTGCTTGGACCCCACTGACAGTAGATGCTGCCATTGTGTGACTTAGCATTAGTGTCTGGGATGACTTGGGTCAAGATCTCAACCTCCCTGCAACCTACTTCACTGCTGTCAGAATCCCTCCTGCACACCCTGTTAGAGCCGCCTCCCAGCCCAACCTGTGTCGGGGCGGAGAAGAGGGTTCTAATGACTTGAGCTGTGGTTTGGAGGTGGAATATCTGTGAAGGGCACTGAGCAGGAGGTAGCAGGAGCTCACCCTACAAGGAGGGGGGTTGGCTCTGGAGGTTTCTAGAAAGGACAAGAAGACTCCATTTTGGGGTTCAGGAGGTGAATTCATCTCTCATTGATGGGCAGGTGCTGGGTGGAAATACTGCTGGTTCCAGGTTCCCTTAATTCCCCCTGATTCCTCGGGGCGTTTGAGTCTGACAGGGTCTCATTCCCTTGCAGCAGGAGGGCGTCACGGCCAAAGTGAGGCACCAGCTCCGCATCATCCATCACTTACGCCACGTGCCTGAAACACTGCTGGGGCTGCGCCTCTGAGGCCTTCAGCAACTCCCGCTCTCTGTTGCAGGTACTGCTCTGGCTCACTGTAAATGGGGAGCTAGTGGAAGGGGAAATGGAGCCCCCTGGCACTCAGTGAAAGGGAAAGTGGTGGATTCTCCATCTCTTGAAGTCATTGAATGAAACTAGATGCCTTTCTGGAATGTTTGTACCCAAAAAGTAACTATTGTACTATACAGGAAGCCCATGATATGCAGGGGCTTAGATTAGATGCTCTAAAGGTCTCTTCTGGCCATAAAGTGTAGTAATTTTGGAAACACGGAGTGTAGCATTGGGAGCAGCCTCTGATGTTTTATTGTCTAGCCGGCTTGCTTCCTAGAATGAAGACCCATTGAGTGGGGTGATTCACACAGAGTAGCTCAAACCTTCAAAGTGTCAGGCCAGCAGGAGGACATTAGCACTTCAGGGTTTGGTTGGGTGTGGCAGTCACATCACAAAGGCCTTTTGCAGGACGTCAGCTTATTGGTCAAATGTGTTAGGGAGGTGGTGACCTCAGAGAGAGATGCTGACATCAGAGAGAGATGCTGACATGAGGGCCAGGGAAACCTCAGAGACCCCTCTGGCTTTGGTTCAGCAAGTCTCCTCCTTGAGGTCTCTCTTTGAGGAAAGTAAGTGCCTCAGAGAGGTTTGTATCCTGTTCAGTCTGATCCACCTGGTGCCAGCTGAATTCTAAGCATGGAAAACACTAGTTCAAGGTGGCAGAATTTTATTCCCTCCCTGTGATTTTGTCCCGTAGAATCACTGGGGACATTAGTGTTCGTCCTTTTCGTTTTACCTTTTCCTCCCTCCCTCCTTCCTTTCTCTTCATCTCTTACTTCTTTTGTCCTTTCTCCTGTTCCCCTCCCACCACCGGGAGTGGTTTGTGTGTCTGTGTGTGTTTGTGTGTTGCTGGGGGTGCTCTTCACCTCCCTTTGTGGGGAGTTCATCCAAACCTGTGTGGTTGAAATAGTGCTTGGACTCCACTGACACTAGATGCTGCCATCGTGTGGATTAGCATTGGTGTCTGGGATGACTTGGGGCAAGATCTCAACCTCCCCGGAACCCACTTCACTGCTGGCAGAATCCCTCCTGCCACCCCTGCTAGAGCCGCCTCCCTGTCCAACCTGGGTGGGGGTGGAGAAGAGGGTTCTGATAACTTGAGCTGTGGTTTGGTGGTGGAACATCTGTCAAGGGCACTGAGAGGGAGGTAGCAGCAGCTCACCCTTCAAGGAGGGGATTTGGCACTGGAGGTTACTAGAAAGGACAAGAAGACTCCATTCTGGGGTTCAGGAAGTGAATTCATCCCTCAGCGGTGGGCAGGTGGTGGGTGGAAATACTGCTGGTTCCAGGTGCCCTTAATTCCCCCTGATTCCTCGGGGCCTTTGAGTCTCTGACAGGTTCTCGTTCCCTTGCAGCAGGAGGACGTCACGGCCAAAGTGATGCACCAGCTCCGCATCATCCGGCACTTGCGCCAGATTCCTGAGACACTGCAGGGGCTGTGCCTCTGAGGCCATCAGCAACTCCCGCTCCCTGCTGCAGGTACTGCTCTGGCTCACTGTAAATGGGGAGCTAGTGGAAGGGGAAGTGGAGCCCCCTGGCCCTCACTAAAAGGGAAAGTGGTGGATTCTCCATCTCTTGATGTCATTGAAGGAAGACTAGATGCCTTTCTGCAATGTGTGTGCCCAAAAAGTAACTATTGTACTATACAGCAAGCCTATGGTATGCAAGGGGTTAGATGAGATGCTCTAAAGGTCTCTTCTTGCCATAAAGTCCCCTAATTTTGGAAACATTGAGTGTAGCATTGGGAGCAGCCTCTGATGTTTTACCGTCTAGCCGGCTTGCTTTCTAGAATGAACAGGCATTGAGTGGGGTGATCCACAGAGAGTAGCTGAAACCTTCAAAGTGTCAGGCCAGCAGCAGGACATTAGCACTTCCGGGGAAGGGTGGGTGTGGCAGTGATATCACAAAGGCCTTTTGCAGGACGTCAGCCTATTGGTCAAAGGTGTTAGGGAGGTGGTGACCTCCGAGAGAGATGCTGACATCAGCCTGGCAGGACAGGAGCACAGGGCCAGGGAAACCTCAGAGACCCCTGTGGCTTTGCTTCAGCAAGTCTCCTTCTCGAGGTCTCTCTTTGAGGACTGAGAGAGTGTTAGGGTTGACGTATGTGAGTGTGAGCAGGAGCCTCTTTCGAGTTTTCTCCTTTCCTTTTGACGGATTTTACTAGAAAACAGACGTCCCTATTTAGAAGGTAAGAGCCTCCAAGAGGTTTTGGAACGTGCTCAGTCTGATCCATCTGGTGCAAACTGAATTCTAGGCATGGAAAACAGTAGTTTAAGATGGCAGAATTTTATTCCCTCCCTGGGATTTTGTCCCGTAGAATCACTGGGGACATT
>NW_027055554.1:0-7249 GCF_011386835.1 Chrysemys picta bellii | reverse complement strand
GTATGTGCAAAAGCATCTTACTCCATGGCACCTCATCTCACTTCCATGTGGCACAAGTAAGAGTCCCGTGCAGATGGCTCTATCCCTGCACGAATCCTCTGCAGCAGGCTCTGAGCAATTTGTAACTAACTTTCCTCAAGCAAGAGACTAGCCGTTTGCATCTATGCTGCAGGGGAGCTGGAACTAGGGGCACTGGGGTGCCCAGCATGAAGTAATATTAGCAAGCGAATGCATGGTTTCCATCATACATGGGGTTTACAGTGTTGTTCAATGGCTTTCAGCATCCCCACTATAAAAATTGTTCCAGCACCCCTGAATTGCTGTTACCATAGGTGCCAACCCCTTGGGGGCTCCAGGGCTGGAGCGCCCACTGAAAAAAATTAGTGGGTGCTTAGCACCCAACGGCAGCCAGCTCCCTCCCTCCCTCCCTCCTCAGTGCCTCCCATCCACCAGCAGCCCAGCTGATCAATTCCTCCCCCTCCCTCCCAGTGCCTCCCACCCGCCACAATCAGCTGTTCCACGGCGTGCAGGGGGCGCTGGGAGGCAGAAGGAGGAGCAGGGATGAGGCACACTCGGAGGAGGGGACAGAAGGGGGTCAGACGAGGTGAGGAGGGGGTGGGGTGGGAAAAGGCAGGGCGGGGGTTGGGGAAGGGGTGAGGGCAGGACCTGGGGAGCAGCGGGGGTGGCAAGAGACGGTGCGGGGGTGGGAGCTTAGGGGATGAGGGCGGGTGGGGCCGTGGGCAGAGTGGGGGGTGGAGTAGCCCTGGAACCCAGAGGAATCCGGTACCTGTGGCTGTTACTGTACAGATTTCCTGAAAAAGGTGATTTGGCTCCCCTCCCATTACCCTGTGTTTATTTTGTCACCTTAGCCTGTCCTAGTATTCACACTACTTATTTCCCTTTCTCCTGAACAGCTTCCCCTGAACTTCACCCTGGTGGGGAATACACATCTCCAACACCCACAGAAAGTAACTGGAGAATGGGAAACATTGCAGCCATGGCTATCTGGGGGGTCTAGTAAGTCGGCCAGAGTGGTGGAGGTACAGAACGTCACAGCATGAAAATGTTATGTTTCTTCGGGCAGAATTAGACCCTCACTAGCTGAGTACCATCTTTCGGAAACCGGCCATCGGCGGGCGCCCCCCTCTGGCCTGGCGGCCATCGGCGGGCGCCCCCCTCTGGCCTGGCGGCCATCGGCGGGCGCCCCCCTCTGGCCTGGCGGCCATCGGCGGGCGCCCCCCTCTGGCCTGGCGGCCATCGGCGGGCGCCCCCCTCTGGCCTGGCGGCCATCGGCGGGCGCCCCCCTCTGGCCTGGCGGCCATCGGCGGGCGCCCCCCTCTGGCCTGGCGGCCATCGGCGGGCGCCCCCCTCTGGCCTGGCGGCCATCGGCGGGCGCCCCCCTCTGGCCTGGCGGCCATCGGCGGGCGCCCCCCTCTGGCCTGGCGGCCATCGGCGGGCGCCCCCCTCTGGCCTGGCGGCCATCGGCGGGCGCCCCCCTCTGGCCTGGCGGCCATCGGCGGGCGCCCCCCTCTGGCCTGGCGGCCATCGGCGG
The DNA here is from genome assembly GCF_011386835.1 of Chrysemys picta bellii. Taxonomy (NCBI): domain Eukaryota; kingdom Metazoa; phylum Chordata; order Testudines; family Emydidae; genus Chrysemys; species Chrysemys picta. The sequence continues at coordinate 5,697 of NW_027055554.1, read as the reverse complement.
GCGCCCCCCTCTGGCCTGGCGGCCATCGGCGGGCGCCCCCCTCTGGCCTGGCGGCCATCGGCGGGCGCCCCCCTCTGGCCTGGCGGCCATCGGCGGGCGCCCCCCTCTGGCCTGGCGGCCATCGGCGGGCGCCCCCCTCTGGCCTGGCGGCCATCGGCGGGCGCCCCCCTCTGGCCTGGCGGCCATCGGCGGGCGCCCCCCTCTGGCCTGGCGGCCATCGGCGGGCGCCCCCCTCTGGCCTGGCGGCCATCGGCGGGCGCCCCCCTCTGGCCTGGCGGCCATCGGCGGGCGCCCCCCTCTGGCCTGGCGGCCATCGGCGGGCGCCCCCCTCTGGCCTGGCGGCCATCGGCGGGCGCCCCCCTCTGGCCTGGCGGCCATCGGCGGGCGCCCCCCTCTGGCCTGGCGGCCATCGGCGGGCGCCCCCCTCTGGCCTGGCGGCCATCGGCGGGCGCCCCCCTCTGGCCTGGCGGCCATCGGCGGGCGCCCCCCTCTGGCCTGGCGGCCATCGGCGGGCGCCCCCCTCTGGCCTGGCGGCCATCGGCGGGCGCCCCCCTCTGGCCTGGCGGCCATCGGCGGGCGCCCCCCTCTGGCCTGGCGGCCATCGGCGGGCGCCCCCCTCTGGCCTGGCGGCCATCGGCGGGCGCCCCCCTCTGGCCTGGCGGCCATCGGCGGGCGCCCCCCTCTGGCCTGGCGGCCATCGGCGGGCGCCCCCCTCTGGCCTGGCGGCCATCGGCGGGCGCCCCCCTCTGGCCTGGCGGCCATCGGCGGGCGCCCCCCTCTGGCCTGGCGGCCATCGGCGGGCGCCCCCCTCTGGCCTGGCGGCCATCGGCGGGCGCCCCCCTCTGGCCTGGCGGCCATCGGCGGGCGCCCCCCTCTGGCCTGGCGGCCATCGGCGGGCGCCCCCCTCTGGCCTGGCGGCCATCGGCGGGCGCCCCCCTCTGGCCTGGCGGCCATCGGCGGGCGCCCCCCTCTGGCCTGGCGGCCATCGGCGGGCGCCCCCCTCTGGCCTGGCGGCCATCGGCGGGCGCCCCCCTCTGGCCTGGCGGCCATCGGCGGGCGCCCCCCTCTGGCCTGGCGGCCATCGGCGGGCGCCCCCCTCTGGCCTGGCGGCCATCGGCGGGCGCCCCCCTCTGGCCTGGCGGCCATCGGCGGGCGCCCCCCTCTGGCCTGGCGGCCATCGGCGGGCGCCCCCCTCTGGCCTGGCGGCCATCGGCGGGCGCCCCCCTCTGGCCTGGCGGCCATCGGCGGGCGCCCCCCTCTGGCCTGGCGGCCATCGGCGGGCGCCCCCCTCTGGCCTGGCGGCCATCGGCGGGCGCCCCCCTCTGGCCTGGCGGCCATCGGCGGGCGCCCCCCTCTGGCCTGGCGGCCATCGGCGGGCGCCCCCCTCTGGCCTGGCGGCCATCGGCGGGCGCCCCCCTCTGGCCTGGCGGCCATCGGCGGGCGCCCCCCTCTGGCCTGGCGGCCATCGGCGGGCGCCCCCCTCTGGCCTGGCGGCCATCGGCGGGCGCCCCCCTCTGGCCTGGCGGAAAGCCCACCAAAAGCGATATGGCTGCAGCTTTTTAAGGCCCAGCCGCCCTGGCCAGGCATTCCTTTTCTTTGGCTGGAGAGTTCTGCTTCTGGCACAGCAGCTTTCTGCTCACATACCCGATGGGATGTCTCTCCCCCTTTCCGTCAATCTGCATTGGCGCCACACCCAGCCCTCTTCTGAAGCGTCAGTGAACACCAGAAAGAGCTTGTCAAAGTCCTGCTTTGCCAGCACCGAGCCCTTGACCAGAGCCTCTTTCGGAGCACAGAGACCCCTCTGCCCCTGCGTGGTCCAGACCACCTTCTCTGGAAATCCCTTCTTACATACCTTAGTGATTCGGGTGGCTATGAAGCTAAAGTGGGGAACGAATCTCCGGTAGTAGCCCGCCATCCCAATGAAAGCCTGGACTTGCTTTTTAATCTGGGGAACGGGCCCATCTCTGATCACCTCCACCTGAGCCGGCTCTGGCTTTAGGCAGCCGCCCCCCATTTTGTGGCCCAGGTCTGACATCTCTCACAACTCCCGCCGCCCCACCACCACCTTTGCACTTCCCAGCTTTTATAGGCAGACCTGTGTCCTGGAGCCAGTTCAGTCCTTGTTTAACCTGGGCCACATGGTCCTCCCAGGTCTGGCTAAAAATGCAGATATCATCTCTATATACCAAGGCAAAATTCTCCATCTCAATGAGTAACTGGTCCACCAGGCGCTGGAAGGTGGCAGGTGCTCCATTTCGGCCCAAAAGGTAGGACCAGGAACTCTTATAACCCCAGAGGGGTGATAAAAGCAGATTTCTGCCCAGCATCCGGATCCAAAAGGTACTTGCCTGTAGCCCTTGGTGAGATCCATAGTAGTGAGATAACGACCCCCACCTCCCCGTCCCGTCTAGAACATCATCAGGCCTAGGCATGGGGTAGGCATCCAACTTGGTGTTGGCATTAAGCCTCCGGTAATCCGCACAAAACCAGATTGACCCGTTCTTCTTGGGGATCAATACTACGGGAGAGGCCCAAGGGCTGGAAGACAGCTGGACCACCCCTATAGCCAGCACGTCCTTGACCTCTCTCTCCAGGTTGGGCTTTTTTCCCAGTGACCTGGAACGGGGAGCATCTTACCGGGGGGTGGGCTCCTGTCGCCACCTGGTGGACAGCCAGGTTACTGAGCCCAGGCTCGTTGGAGAGCAGCGCCTCTCGGATCTCAGCCTACTGGGCAGGGGTAAGCTGATCTGAGAGGGGAATTGATTCCGGCGAAGGGCCGGCCCCGTCTCAGGGAATAGATCCACGAGTGGGTCATCTTCCTGCTCCTCCCGCTGGCCACAGATGGCCAGTACCAAATTCTCCCTGTCAAAGTATGGCTTCATCACGTTGACATGGTACACCCAGTGGCTGTGAGCCCAGTTAGACAGTTTCACTCCATAGTTTACCTCATTCAGCTGTTTGATGACCTTGAAGGGCCCATCCCAGGCAGGCTGTAGTTTGTTCTGTGGATATGACGAAGTGGGGTTTTATTTATCTTGTTATGTTGCGTGCGAGTCTTACTGTCCTGTCCTAATACTGTGTGTACCTTAGTTTCCCAGTGTAATGCACCAATACTTAGCTGGTGGGAATTGGGAGTGTGATTTTGCGGAGGCCCTCAGGGCAGGTGAGACTGCCCAGCTATTTGCATCTATGTAACCTGAGACCCAGGAGGGGGGTGCGGCCAGGTGACACCTTTGGCCTGCGAAGTGAGACCAAGAAGGAGGAGGGGCATCAAGGGGAGTGTCCCAGGTCAGGTGGCTGGAGGCTGGCAGTCTGCCTTGGGAGACTGGAAAAGGGGAATCCAGGGCGTCTGGCCCAGGATTCCCAAGATGGACTTGGCTGAAAGGCACACACGTTTGTAATAGTTACGTCTGTTCTACGCCGTGTTCCTGTCAACGAATAAACCTTCTGTTGTACGCTGGCTAAGAGTCACCTCTGACTGCAGAGTTGGGGTGCAGGGCCCTCCGGCTTCCTCAGCAGCCCCGCCTGGGCAGACTTGCTGCGGGAAGCGCATGGTGAGGAAGGGGCTGCTGAATGCTCCAAGGTAAGACCCAGGAAGGTCGAAGCTCTGTAAGCTTCTTGCCCTGGAGACAGTATGCTCAAAGAGGGGAGGCATGCTAGACCAGAGTCCTGCCTGGCTTCGTAGGGAGCAGTTCCAGAGCATCGCCCGGTGACTCCGGGACAGCTGGTGCAGAGGTGGGATCAAACTGCACCCCGTTGACAGAGCATCCTGCAGTAAGTGACTGGGGAGCAATAAAACAAAGGGGGATTAGCGAGAGATGGGCATGCTGGAGGCTCTGAGAGGTGCAATTCCAGGAGGCGGAGGAGCCTCCGGCTTAACCCCCAAGAAAGAGTGGACCCCTGAGAATGGCTGTCGCACTGAAGGGGTTCCTCCCAGGGATTGTGGGGAGCTGAGAGAGTACAGGCCTGTGAGTCCATGACCCCTTGGGAACAGCATGGAGATGGCCTATACCCATGTCCTTAAGAAGGACATTGTAGAGCTGTGCAGAGAGAGAGAGAGGGCCGCGCCTTGGAAAATTCACCAAGGCACAGCTGATTGCCCAGTTGGAAGAGAATGATCACTCTAAGGAGCCAGTTCCTGAGCCAGCTGGGGCTGCGAGAGAGGCTGGGAGCAGCCAGGCAGCCCATCTCTCCGACCCGCAGGGGATCTTCCCGACCGAGTTCCCCGTTGGTGGAGCTGAGACATTTGGAGTTGGAAAAGGGACAGAAACTGAAAGAGCTGGAGGACCATGAGAAGGAATGGGAGGACCGTCAGAGACAGAGGCAGCATGAACTGGCGATGGCAGAGCTGAGAAGCAGAGAGACCCCTACCGTGGTGAGTGCGGACGGGCCCAGGCTAGCTAAGCCCATAGGGAACTCAGATATAAAAGTGCTGCCTCAGTTTAAGGAAGGGGATGATAGAGGTGCCTTCTTCACTGCCCTTGAGAAGGTCTGCAATGTGCACCAGGTTGACCCTGCAGACATCTTTGGCATCTCACCCCCTTACTGGGTCCCAAACCCATAGAGATGTTCAGCCAGATGGATGAGGTGGAAGCAAGGGACTATGAACTGTTCAAACAAGTCCTGCCGCGCAAGTTTGAGCTGACCCCCCGAGGCGTACAGGAAAAGGTTCCTGAGTGTGCAGAAGACCCAGGGGGTGACCTATCTGGAACTGGTCACGCTGATTGGGGAAATACACCCGCAAGTGGGTGAATGGGGCGGGGCCCAGACCAAGGAGGACGTGATTGAATTATGGAGCTGGAGCAACTGTATGAACTCTGCCCCCCTGACCTGAGGATGTAGTTTGCGGACAAGAGGCCGAAGGACCTGTGCCACGCAGGGCTGCTGGCGGATGAGTTTGTAGTTAGCAGGTCGGGCATTGGAAGGGAATCCCAGGGGGACAGGCCCACGTCAGTGCAGAAGGTGTGTGTGTGGGGGGTCACCCAGGGGCTTCCCTGAAGGAAGTCTTGGAGAAATCCCTCCTGAGAGGCACAGCCAATACCAAAGCTGACCCACCAGCCCCTGGAGACCAACGGGACCTGAGGTGTAATTACTGTGGGCAGGGGGGCCACAGATGGGCCCGGAGCCAAAAGCTCAGGGACAGAATGAGCAAACCGAACCCTCAAAGTGGCTGGATCCGCAGGCAGGTGGGACTGGCAGTTTAGCAATGGCCCAAGAGGGAGAAGTCTCCCAGGCCAGCTCCTCGGGGAGGCTTGATGCTCAGTGTACAGGGTGGGTGTGGGGCGGCCCCTGAGGAGCGAGTGCCTCATTCCCCTGGAGGTGGATGGGAAGCAGGTCACTGGGACATGAGGTGACACTGGCCCGGCCCGAGGTGGTGGCCCCAAACCGGCTGGTGTCCAACACCTACCTAACCCTGACGGGTGTCTGCGAGCCCCCATTTAAGGTACCCATGACCAGGGTACATCTGAAATAGGGGGCCAAGGAGGGCCCCAAAGATGTGGGGGTGCATTATCAGTTGCCTACCGAGGTGCTGATGGGGGGGGGGGGGTGACCTGGCAGATTGGCCGGGCAGCTCCCAGAGTGCCCTAGTCATCACCTGTAGCCAGAGCCAGCGAAGGGCATTCTGCCCTGACATGGGGGGCAGTGGCCTGCCGGGGGTGCAGGTTCCTACCCCAGCGGGAAAAAGAGTCATTGGGG
>NW_027055553.1:0-7265 GCF_011386835.1 Chrysemys picta bellii | reverse complement strand
GAAAAGGTAAAACGAAAAGGACAAACCCTAATGTCCCCAGTGATTCTACGGCACAAAATCCCAGGTGGGCTATAAAATTCTGCCACCTGGAACTAGTGTTTTCCATGCCTAGAATTCAGCTGGCACCAGATGGATCAGACTGCAGACTGAGCAGGTTAAAAACCTCTCCAAGGTTCTTACCTTCTCAACAGGCACGTCTGTTTTCTAGTAAAATCAATAAAAGGAGAAACTCGAAAGAGGTTCCTCCTCGCATTCACATACTTGAACCCTAATACTCTCTGAGTCCTAAAAAGGGAGACCTCGAGAAGGAGACTTGCTAAAGCAAAGCCAAAGGGGTCTCTGAGGTTTCCCTGGCCCTGCGCTCCTGTCCTGCCTGGCTGATGTCAGCATCTCTCTCTCAGGTAACCACCTCCCTAACACCTTTGACCCATAGGCTGAGGTCCAGGATGAGGCCTTTGTGATATCACTGCCACACCCAACCAAACCCTAAAGTGCTAATGTCCTGCTACTGGCCGGACACTTTGAAGGTTTGAGCTACTCTCTGTGGATCACCCCACTCAATGCATCCTCATTCTAGGAAGCAAGCGGGCTAGACAGTAAAACATCAGAGGCTGCTCCCAATGCTACACTCAGTGTTTCTAAAATTAGTAGACTTTATGGTCAGAAGAGACCTTTAGAGCATCTAATCTAATCCGCTGCATACCATAGGCTTGCTGTATAGTACAATAGTTACTCTTTGGGCACACACATTCCAGAAAGGCATCTAGTCTTCCTTCAATGACATCAAGAGATGGAGAATCCACCACTTTCCCTTTTAGTGAGGGCCAGGGGACTCCATTTCCCCTTCCACTAGCTCCCCATTTACAGTGAGCCAGAGCAGTACCTGCAGCAGGGAGCGGGAGTTCCTGATGGCCTCAGAGGCACAGCCCCTGCAGTGTCTCAGGAATCTGGCGCAAGTTCCGGATGATGCGGAGCCGGTGCATCACTTTGGCCGTGACGTCCTCCTGCTGCAAGGGAACGAAAACCTGTCAGAGACTCAAACGCCCCAAGGAATCAGCGGGAATTAAGGGCACCTGGAACCAGCACTACTTCCACCCATCACCTGCCCACCACTGAGGGATAAATTCACCTCCTGAACCCCAGAATGGAGTCTTCTTGTCCTTTCTAGTAACCTCCAGTGCCAACCCCCCTCCTTGAAGGATGAGCTCCTGCTATCTCCCCCTCAGTGCCCTTGACAGCTGTTCCACCTCCAAACCACAGCTCAAGTTATTAGTACCTCTGGACACAGACTGGCTAACCTAGTGAGGAGGGCTTTAAACTAGGTTCGACGGGGACAGGTGAGCAAAGCCCACAGGTAAGTGGGGAACATGGAGACCGGGGAGATGGGTCAAAAACGAGAGGGAGTGTGGGCTATATTGTCAGAGGGAAGGGGGGTCAGGACAAAACTGGGAGGAAAGATCAAACCAGTATCTTAGATGCCTATATACAAATGCGAGAAGTATGGGAAATAAGCAGGAAGAACTGGAAGTGCTAATAAATAAATACAACTATGACATTGTTGGCATCACTGAAACTTGGTGGGATAATACACGTGATTGGAATGTTGGTGTGGATGGGTACAGCTTGCCCAGGAAGGATAGACAGGGGAAAAAGGGAGGAGGTGTTGCCTTGTATATTAAAAATGTACACACTTGGACTGAGGTAGAGATGGACATAGGAGACGGAAGTGTTGAGAGTCTCTGGGTTAGGCTAAAAGGGGTAAAAAACAAGGGAGATGTCATGCTAGGAGTCTACTACAGGCCACCTAACCAGGTGGAAGAGGTGGATGAGGCTTTTTTTAAGCAACTAACAAAATCATCCAAAGCCCAAGATTTGGTGGTGATGGGGGACTTCAACTATCCGGATATATGTTGGGAAAATAACACAGCAGGGCACAGACTATCCAACAAATTCCTGGACTGCATTGGAGACAACTTTTTATTTCAGAAGGTTGAAAAAGCTACTAGGGGGGAAGCTGTTCTAGACTTGATTTTAACAAATAGGGAGGAACTCGTTGAGAATTTGAAAGTAGAAGGCAGCCTGGGTGAAAGTGATCATGAAATCATAGAGTTTGCAATTCTAAGGAAGGGTAGAAGGGAGAACAGCAAAATAGAGACAATGGATTTCAGGAAGGCAGATTTTGGTAAGCTCAGAGAGCTGATAGGTAAGGTCCCATGGGAATCAAGACTGAGGGGAAAAACAACTGAGGAGAGTTGGCAGTTTTTCAAAGGGACACTATTAAGGGCCCAAAAGCAAGCTATTCCGCTGGTTAGGAAAGATAGAAAATGTGGCAAAAGACCACCTTGGCTTAACCATGAGATCTTGCATGATCTAAAAAATAAAAAGGAGTCATATCAAAAATGGAAACTGGGACAGATTACAAAGGATGAATATAGGCAAACAACACAGGAATGCAGGGGCAAGATTAGAAAGGCAAAGGCACAAAATGAGCTCAAACTAGCTACGGGAATAAAGGGAAACAAGAAGACTTTTTATCAATACATTAGAAGCAAGAGGAAGACCAAAGACAGGGTAGGCCCACTGCTTAGTGAAGAGGGAGAAACAGTAACAGGAAACTTGGAAATGGCGGAGATGCTTAACGACTTCTTTGTTTCGGTCTTCACCGAGAAGTCTGAAGGAATGCCTAACATAGTGAATGCTAATGGGAAGGGGGTAGGTTTAGCAGATAAAATAAAAAAGAACAAGTTAAAAATCACTTAGAAAAGTTAGATGCCTGCAAGTCACCCGGGCCTGATGAAATGCATCCTAGAATACTCAAGGAGCTAATAGCAGTGGAGGGGAGGGGGGGCGGGTGGAAGTTTGTGGGTGCAGTGGAGGGGAGGGGAGGGGGGGCGGGTGGCAGTTTGTGGGCGCAGTGGAGGTGAGGGGGAGGCGGGTGGCAGTTTGTGGGGGCAGTGGAGGTGAGGGGGGGCGGGGTGGCAGTTTGTGGGCGCAGTGGAGGGAAGGGGGGGTGGCAGTTTGTGGTGGCAGTGGAGGTGAGGGGGAGGCGGGTGGCAGTTTGTGGGTGCAGTGGAGGGGAGGGGGGGCGGGTGGCAGTTTGTGGGCGCAGTGGAGGTGATGGGGGGGGCGGGTGGAAGTTTGTGGGGGCAGTGGAGGGGAGGGGGGGTGGCAGTTTGTTGGCACAGTGGAGGTGACGGGGGGGCGGGTGTCAGTTTGTGGGGGCAGTGGAGGGGGGGGTGGAAGTTTGTGGGCGCAGTGGAGGGGAGGGGGGGGCGGGTGGCAGATTGTGGGGGCAGTGGAGGTGAGGGCGGGGCGGGTGGCAGTTTGTGGGCGCAGTGGAGGGCAGGGGGGGTGGCAGTTTGTGGGCGCAGTGGAGGTGGGGGGGCAGGTGGCAGTTTGTGGGCGCAGTGGAGGTGAGGGCGGGTGGAAGTTTGTGGGGGCAGTGGAGGGGAGGGGGGGTGGCAGTTTGTGGGCGCAGTGGAGGTGACGGGGGGGGCGGGTGTCAGTTTGTGGGGGCAGTGGAGGGGGGGTGGAAGTTTGTGGGCGCAGTGGGTGGGGGGGGTGGCAGTTTGTGGGCGCAGTGGAGGGGAGGGGGAGCGGGTGGCAGTTTGTGGGCGCAGTGGAGGTGAGGGGGGAGCGGGGTGGCAGTTTGTGGGTGCAGTGAAGGTGAGGGGGGCGGGTGGCAGTTTGTGGGCGCAGTGGAGGGGAGGGGGGGGCGGGTGGCAGTTTGTGGGCGCAGTGGAGGGTAGGGGGGGTGGCAGTTTGTGGGGGCAGTGGAGGGGCAGGGGGGCGGGTGGAAGTTTGTGGGCGCAGTGGTGGTGGGGGGGGGCGGGTGGAAGTTTGTGGGCGCAGTGGAGGTGAGGGGGGGGCGGGTGGAAGTTTGTGGGGCAGTGGAGGGGAGGGGGGTGGGTGGAAGTTTGTGGGCGCAGTGGAGGGGAGGGCGGGGGGGCGGGTGGCAGTTTGTGGGCGCAGTGGAGGGGAGGGGGGTGGGTGGAAGTTTGTTGGGCAGTGGAGGGGAGGGGGGGGTGGGTGGAAGTTTGTGGGCGCAGTGGAGGGGAGGGGGGGTGGCAGTTTGTGGGGCAGTGGAAGTGAGGGGGGGGCGGGTGGCAGTTTGTGGGGCAGTGGAGGTGAGGGCGGGGGGGGCGCGTGGAAGTTTGGGGGCGCAGTGGAGGGGAGGGCGGGGGGGCGGGTGGCAGTTTGTGGGCGCAGTGGAGGGGAGGGGGGGGCGGGTGGCAGTTTGTGGCGCGGTGGAGGGGAGGGGGGTGGCAGTTTGTGGGGCAGTGGAAGTGGGGGGGGGCGGGTGGCAGTTTGTGGGGCAGTGGAGGTGAGGGCGGGGGGGCGGGTGGAAGTTTGGGGGCGCAGTGGAGGGGAGGGCGGGGGGGCGGGTGGCAGTTTGTGGGCGCAGTGGAGGGGAGGGGGGGCGGGTGGCAGTTTGTGGGCGCGGTGGAGGGGAGGGGGGTGGCAGTTTGTGGGGCAGTGGAAGTGGGGGGGGGCGGGTGGCAGTTTGTGGGGCAGTGGAGGTGAGGGCGGGGGGGCGGGGGGCAGTTTGTGGGTGCAGAGGAGGGGAGGGGGGGTGGAAGTTTGGGGGCGCAGTGGAGGGGGGGTGGAAGTTTGGGGGTGCAGTGGAGGGGAGGGGGGGTGGAAGTTTGGGGGCGCAGCGGAGGGGAGGGGGGGGTGGAAGTTTGGGGGCGCAGTGGAGGGAAGGGGAGGGGGGGTGGAAGTTTGGGGGCGCAGTGGAGGGGTGGGGGGGGCGGGTGGAAGTTTGGGGGCACAGTGGAGGTGAGGGGAGGGGGGGGTGGCAGTTTGGGGGCGCAGTGGAGGGGAGGGGAGGGGGAAGTTTGTGGGCGCAGTGGAGGGGAGGGCGGGGGGGTGGGTGGCAGTTTGTGGGGACAGTGGAGGGGAGGGGGGGTGGCAGTTTGTGGGGCAGTGGAAGTGAGGGGGGGCGGGTGGCAGTTTGTGGGGCAGTGGAGGTGAGGGCGGGGGGGGGCGGGTGGCAGTTTGTGGGCGCAGTGGAGGGGAGGGGGGGTGGCAGTTTGTGGGGGCAGTGGAGGTGAGGGGGGGGGGCAGGTGGCAGTTTGTGGGCGCAGTGGAGGGGAGGGGGGCGGGTGGCAGTTTGTGGGGGCAGTGGGGGGAGGGGGGGCGGGTGGCAGTTTGTGGGCGCAGTGGAGGTGAGGGGGGGCGGGTGGCAGTTTGTGGGCCCAGTGGAGGTGAGGGGGGGCGGGTGGCAGTTTGTGGGCGCAGTGGAGGGGAGGGGGGGTGGCAGTTTGTGGGGGCAGTGGAGGTGAGGGGGAGGCGGGTGGCAGTTTGTGGGTGCAGTGGAGGGGCGGGGGGGCGGGTGGAAGTTTGTGGGTGCAGTGGAAGTGGGGGGGGCGGGTGGAAGTTTGTGGGTGCAGTGGAGGGGGGGCGGGTGGCAGTTTGTGGGGCAGTGGAGGTGAGGGCGGGGGGGGGCGCGTGGAAGTTTGGGGGTGCAGTGGAGGGGAGGGCGGGGGGGCGGGTGGCAGTTTGGGGGCGCAGTGGAGGGGGGGGTGGAAGTTTGGGGGCGCAGTGGAGGGGAGGGCGGGGGGGCGGGTGGCAGTTTGTGGGCGCAGTGGAGGGGAGGGGGGGCGGGTGGCAGTTTGTGGGCGCGGTGGAGGGGAGGGGGGTGGCAGTTTGTGGGGCAGTGGAAGTGGGGGGGGGCGGGTGGCAGTTTGTGGGGCAGTGGAGGTGAGGGCGGGGGGGCGGGTGGAAGTTTGGGGCGCAGTGCAGGGGAGGGCGGGGGGGCGGGGGGCAGGTTGTGGGCGCAGAGGAGGGGAGGGGGGGTGGAAGTTTGGGGGCGCAGTGGAGGGGGGGTGGAAGTTTGGGGGTGCAGTGGAGGGGAGGGGGGGTGGAAGTTTGGGGGCGCAGCGGAGGGGAGGGGGGGGTGGAAGTTTGGGGGCGCAGTGGAGGGAAGGGGAGGGGGGGTGGAAGTTTGGGGGCGCAGTGGAGGGGTGGGGGGGGGCGGGTGGAAGTTTGGGGCACAGTGGAGGTGAGGGGAGGGGGGGTGGCAGTTTGGGGGCGCAGTGGAGGGGAGGGGAGGGGGAAGTTTGTGGGCGCAGTGGAGGGGAGGGCGGGGGGGCGGGTGGCAGTTTGTGGGCACAGTGGAGGGGAGGGGGGGTGGCAGTTTGTGGGGCAGTGGAAGTGAGGGGGGGGCGGGTGGCAGGTTGTGGGGCAGTGGAGGTGAGGCCGGGGGGGGCGGGTGGCAGTTTGTGGGCGCAGTGGAGGGGAGGGGGGGTGGCAGTTTGTGGGGGCAGTGGAGGTGAGGGGGGGGGCAGGTGGCAGTTTGTGGGCGCAGTGGAGGGGAGGGGGGGCGGGTGGCAGTTTGTGGGGGCAGTGGGGGAGGGGGGGCGGGTGGCAGTTTGTGGGCGCAGTGGAGGTGAGGGGGGGCGGGTGGCAGTTTGTGGGGGCAGTGGAGGTGAGGGGGAGGCGGGTGGCAGTTTGTGGGGGCAGTGGAGGTGAGGGGGAGGCGGGTGGCAGTTTGTGGGGCAGTGGAAGTGAGGGGGGGCGGGTGGCAGTTTGTGGGGCAGTGGAGGTGAGGGCGGGTGGGGCAGGTGGAAGTTTGGGGGCGCAGTGGAGGGGAGGGCGGGGGGGCGGGTGGCAGTTTGTGGGCGCAGAGGAGGGGGGGTGGAAGTTTGGGGGCGCAGTGGAGGGGGGGTTTAAGTTTGGGGGCGCAGTGGATGGGAGGGGGGCGTGGAAGTTTGGGGGCGCAGTGGAGGTGAGGGGAGGGGGGGTGGAAGTTTCGGGGCGCAGTGGAGGGGTGGGGGGGCGGGTGGAAGTTTGGGGGCGCAGTGGAGGGGAGGGGGGTGGAAGTTTGGGGGCGCAGTGGAGGGGGGGGCGGGTGGAAGTTTGGGGGCGCAGAGGAGGGGGGGCGGGTGGAAGTTTGGGGGCGCAGTGGAGGGGAGGGGGGGGTGGCAGTTTGTGGGGCAGTGGAGGTGAGGGCGGGGGGGGCGGGTGGAAGTTTGGGGGCGCAGTGGAGGGGAGGGCGGGGGGGCGGGTGGCAGTTTGTGGGCGCAGAGGAGGGGAGGCTGAGGGAGATGTCGGGGCACTAGGGAGCGGCACCATCCCCTCCCCCACCCGCTCCCTAGTGCCCCGACATCCCCCTCAGCTCCCCCTCCCCTCCCGCACCCGCTACCTAGTGTCCCGACATCCCCCTCAGCTCCCCCTCCCCTCCCCCACCCGCTCCCTAGTGCCCCGACATCCCCCTCAGCCCCCATCCCCTCCCCCACCCGCTCCCTAGTGCCCCGACATCC
>NW_027055551.1:0-7277 GCF_011386835.1 Chrysemys picta bellii | reverse complement strand
GAGCAAGTGCAGAATGGTGGTGGAGTGTGCTTTTGGACATCTCAAGGGGAGATGGAGAAGTTTACTGACTCGCTCTGATCTCAGCGAAACCAATATCCCCATTGTTATTGCAGCTTGCTATGTGCTCCACAATCTCTCTGAGAGCAAGGGGGAGACCTTTATGGCGGGGTGGGAGGTTGAGGCAAATAGTCTGGCTGCTGATTACGCCAAGCCAGACAGCCGTGCGATTAGAAGAGCCCAGCGGGACGCGCTGTGCATCCTGGAGCCTTTGAAAGCTAGGTTCCTCAGTGAGCAGGGTAACTTGTGACTATTAAGTTTGTTTAAAGAGAAGCTGAACCTGCCCCTGTTTCTTTACCCACTTAATGTTGACTATCCTCTGCAGTTATATACCCCGTTCACCCTGTTCCCCCGATCCAACACACGTTTAAAAATAAAATAAATGGAACTTTGTTAATTAACACCGTTTTCTTTATTATGGATTTCGTGGTAAATTGTTGAAACTGGGACGCAGACTGTGGTGGGGAGCGGGCGTAGTGATGGAAAGAACGCTTCTAAACTAGAGTAATGACAGGCTCCTGCTTCTAGAGTGGTCCGTAGTGGTGGACTGGTTGTTTCACCTGTCACCCCTCCTTTTCGGGACTCTGTGTGTGGGGGCTATGTGACTTTGTGGCGGGGGAGGACGGTTACAGATCCCCTGCTGCGTGGCTCTGTGATCCAGGCTAAGGACCGCTGCATAAGATCTCTAACCGCCCTCCCCCGCCACAAAGTCACATAGGCCCCCCCCACACCCAGAACATGAAAACCACCTCCCAGACTGACCAGGGTGCCTAGTGACTGCAATGTGTGTGTGACCTTCTGCTGAACCTGCCCCCATGTCTGTACCCTGGTAAAGGTGACTGTCCTCTCCAATTACCAACCCCCTTTCCCCACTTCAAACACACTCTCCTCTAAAAGTACATGACGGAAACAGTAATTAACAGAAACATATTTTTTATTAGCAACTACACAGTTAGGGGATGAAACTGGGACAGGGGCTTGGGTGAGGCAGGAAGGAAAGGACTTATCAAATTTTTGGGAATGAGAGCCTTCTGGTACTTGAGCAGTCTGCAGGGGTGGAGTGACAGTTTTCACGGCCCCTGCCGCCCCTCCTTCTTGGGACTTTGGGTGAGGGGGGGACGGGACTTTGTGGCGGGGGGGGTGGGGGCAGTTAGAGATAGACTGCAGCGGGGCTCTGTCCTCCTGCCTCCGGTCCTGCAGAACATCCACAAGGCGCCGGAGCGTGTCCGTTTGCTCCCTCATAATGGACCCCAAAGGGAGCGATGGGTGGAATAGTCCTTCCCCTTATTATTTTGTCTACCAATTAGACCTCATTTCCGACACACCAGTTTTGGTCCCTTGATTTCCAGCCCCACAGTTCTCTTGTTGACCAAGCATGATCTTAACAGTGTCCTTGAGTTACTAGTTGGCCTTTCTGTTTGGGCTCATTCAGTCTGTCTCCCTTTCCTCAACGTTCCCTGTTATGAGTTATTGGAACATTTGATCAAGTTTTTATCCACTTACCCAAAGTTAAGCTTACAATCGGGGTAGGCGTATGAGGCCCAAATTATTACAACAGGCTCCTCTAACGTGGTGGCTTGTCTTGCTCTCTCCTCCCCTTGAGTCATTTTTTTATCCCTTCTTCTCCCTATGATTTTTATTCCCCCTTCATCTTCTCCCTCTCTCTGTCTCATTCTTTTTTATTCTCTTCCTCTGCACCTCCTCCAACCCCTTTCCCTGGGGCCTGTGGGCTCTTCCCCTCCCCCTCTTTCTTTCCTTCTGTCCCTTTTTGGCTCTTCCTCCCCCAACCCACTTGCTCCCCATTCCCCATGGGTGTCTTTCCCTAGTGCCTGTCTCTGCTCCCTGCCGCCTCTCCCTGCTTTTTCCTACCCATATAGGTACACACCCATGTACTTTCTCTCTCTCTATCCACACACTCACACAGAGTGACTGAGGAAGAGTCTAATTTAGAATGAATCAAAGCTCTTGACTCTCTTAAGGAAAAGCTGCCAAATATAGGATGGTTCCTGGCTCCGGCTTTCTGATCATCTCAGTGTTCCTTTGTAACAAGAGTATCTTGTCCCCCTAACCCCAGGCAGTATTGTCAGGGGCATCTGCTCTTCCAATGTACCACTGAGGAGCCGTTTAGTGACCATGAGAGATGCAAAGGCAGTCTAGAATTGTTCAGTGGACGCATATTTT
This sequence comes from Chrysemys picta bellii, assembly GCF_011386835.1. Lineage (NCBI taxonomy): Eukaryota > Metazoa > Chordata > Testudines > Emydidae > Chrysemys > Chrysemys picta. The sequence goes on along the minus strand of NW_027055551.1, from coordinate 5,039 downwards.
CACTGGGCATTCCAGGGACTCAGTCAAAGGGGTGGGAAGCAATATGGCTGCTGCTAGGTCTCTGATCCATGTGTGACGAAAGTTCCTCTCTCTCTATGGTCTCTCCAACAAGCATTACCAAGCGTTCGTCATTCAAAGTGCTTTAGCAAGGTGGGTGAGGAGTATTATCTCCATTTTACAGACGGGAAAACTGAGGCATGGAGAAGGGGAGGTCAATGTTCTCAAAAACAGCTACTGATTTTTGGGTGCCTTCATTTCTTGTGCCCAACTGGGGATACCTGGAGGCTGATTTTCAGTGGGGCTGTGGAGCCAGTGTTCCCATTGCCTTCAACTGCATTTGGGGATAGAGCTGGTCTGGAGGTAAAAGGCCTCTGCATGGAGAGCCCTGGCCTTCTGCAGTGCTCTGGGGATGTGCAGGGCCTGAGGGTGGGACTTGTGGCTTTGTTCCCTCTTCACCCCCTACCAGTATGATGTGGAGGTATCTCAGCTAGGGTCTCCTCATGGAGATTTCCTCCCCCAGAGCCTTCTACCATGGCTTTGACCATGGGGGTGGGATGACTTAGCCACAGAATCCCAAGGAACTGCATCCTGAAAACAATTCGGGTCAGATCAAAACCCTCATTGGACATAGGATCACGGTGCAGTATGAGTGAATGGAGAGAACAAGCAACGGCGGTGTGGAACTTTCTGTACTCTGCTACTTTCTGGAAGCCAAATTCTGCAACATGGGGAATTCACAGGGCCCAAATTCTTCTCTTACAGAGATGTATCTTTAAATGACTGCCCTTGTCTGATTTCTAGCCCCATAATAGCCAAAGCTTATTAAACACTTAGGGAACAACGTGAATGCCCATTGAGCACATTTGCAGAAGTGGAGATAGAGAGTGTATATTTTAATGCATTATTGAGTTCAAGCTTCTCTGGCTGCTCACACTTCTGGGAATGATTTCAGCAACTGTTCTGATCATCAAACAAGTTGTCACAACGAAGGCCCCGATGTTACAAGCTGATCATTGTGGGTGGCTCACTGCACCTAGGATGAAGCTCACCAAAGCCTCTGCGGGCGTCCACCTACACGGAGCTGCTAGCAGGGTTTGAGTCTGAGAGTGTGTGAAATGGAGTCCCCTTTCTACCTAGGATTCATTTACAATGCAGCTGATGTAACAGTGACAACACAGTGGTGTGAGTGAAAATATTTGAAGGTGTAAAATTGCAATGCAATGGGGTCAAACTCAGTCGAAGTCCCAGTGCTATCACTAATTAAAATGGATTAATCATCTCTCTTGCATGCAGTGATGACTATAAAGTAACACATTAAAGGGAGATGTTTGTAAATGCTGAGATGAAAAAGCCGTATTCTTTCAAAGGTCCCAGTTTTACAATGAGATGAGTGTGGGTGGACCCCTGCGGCTGTACGGAGCTCAAACAAGTTTGGGGGCCAAAGCCGCTGATCCTCTAACTGATCCACATGGAAGGACTTTTGTGCATGTGCAGAGCCCAAGTGAAGTCAATTAGACTATTCATATGAGCAAACTCATGCAGAAATAACACAATCCCACAAATGGGTCCACTTGGGTGGATCCCTGCATGCATGTGGCAAACCCTCCTTCGCTTCCATGGAGCTCCTTGTAGGAGTAAGGACTCGAGTGCGCAGGGCAGCTTGTGGAATCCAGACCAGTGTTTGCAGGGACAGGGCCTGATTTAAAACAAGATGCAACAAGTGAATGTGACAAACACTAGGAGGAAAGGGCCTGTGAAATGAGAGTGACAGGAACAAGTTCAGCCTGGTCCATTGGCTAGGTGTGTGTGGTTGGTTTGTGGGTGTTTTTTATAACATACATTACCCTGCATGGTTCTGTTTGAGAGTGGTGTGTCTGTGTTTCTCATCTGTATGTATGTATGTGTTTTATAACATACATTACCCTACGTGGTTCCGTTTGGGAGTGTGTGTGTGTGTCTGTTTTTTCTCATATCTCTGCCTGTTTGTAGTCTGTCTTAGGTAGTCCTGTGGCGCCATTACTGTAGGAGCTGAGCACCTCCCAATCTTTAAGGTCTTTATCCTCACACCACCACTGGGAGGCAGGGCAGGGCTGTAACCCCCACTGCAGGGGTGGGGAACTGAGGCACAGAGAAGGTAGGACTTCAGTGGGATTTAGGTGCCTAAACCCGTGAGGATCTGGGCCCAAGTGACTGGCCCACCTGGCACTGGGAGACTGCGGCACAACAGGGCCTGGTTCCCACGGCAATCCCGGGGCTGACCCAATGGCTGTTCAGCGCCGGGCCCGGGGCCCTTCCCCAGAGCGGTTCGAGGGACCCCACCGGGGTGCGCGCCCGCTCTCTCCCCGCAGCGGCCGCATGGGGGCAGCAGGGGGCAGTCTGAGACAGGAATCTGGGCTTGCCCGTTGCTAGGCGACAGGGCGGGGCGGGACCCAGGCCCCGCCCCCGGGGCGTTCACTCACCACCGTACCCGCACATGCGCAGTAGCCCACAGGTACAGGCTTCCCCTGTTGCCGGACTCCGGAGTTGTGGCTCGGCCTGTGTCCGAGCTGCTCCGCGGGGCCATGGCCGGGTCCCAGGTGCTGGAGCGGGCCGAGAAGTTGCTTTCCGAGCCCCGCTTCCCCGACTGCAGCCTCCGGGGCAGGTGGGAGCCGGACCGATCCGCCGAGAGTTCCGCCCCCTCCGGCCGGGAAACAGCGGCCCGCGGGCGTCCCCGGGCCAGGTCTGCGCTCCCGCTCCGGCCCCCTTGCCCCTCCCCGACTCAGCGCCCTCACTTCCAGCACCCCTCCCACCCCGGTGCCTGGAGCGGCCCGGCCCGGCGTGCCAGGACCGAGGTGGGAGCGGGGCTGGATCGGGACGCTGGGGGCGCGCGAGCGAGCGGCGGAGCGAGCCCCGCTGGCCAGCGGGGACCCGAGCCGCCCCCGGCCCCTGGTTCCTGCTGGCCCGGCTGTGGGTCTGCCTGAGAGTCGCAGTGACTCCAGCCGTGCCCCGGGGAGGGGGACGATCGGGTGGGGTGTTCCCACCTGCTACAGCCCGGGTGTCGCTGCTCTGAAAGCTTGGAGCAGGCGCGGGGAGGGGGGTGGAAAGGGACACTTGCAAAATCTTTTTTGGGCGTTTAAAGGCTTTAAAAATCAAAGGCTCTGCTGCTCTTTCTTTCCCCTTTGCTGTTTCACTCTGCACTTAGGCTGGTCAGTTTCAATTTTGCTGCTTCATTCTCTCCAGTTCTGATCAGCCTTTTGGGTTTCTCACAGTGTAGGACGGCGATTCTTCTTTTCACCCTGTGGAGCAGCTCATAACAGAGATCCGAACCCATCTGTCTTACTAGCACCACAATCTTCCTATTATTTAGCTCTCAAATATTTAAACAAAAAGACTTTTTTCATAGACCCTACCATGACTGCATCTGGTCCTGGCAGCTGTCACGTAAATCTTTGCTCCTCAACTGGCTCTGCTCAGAAGGTCCCCAGTGTCGAGGCTGAGTGTCATTGAAGTTAATGGGGCTTCTGCGCAGGGCTGGCTCCAGGGTTTTGGCCGCCCCAAGCAGCCCAAAAAAAAAAAAAAAAAAAAAAGCTGAACTGATACCCTGCTGGGTGGCTGCAGCACAGGGAACTTAGAGGAGCGGGGAGCTAATAGGGGGGTTGCCGGTCCACCCTGGTTCCAAGCCCCCACAAGCTAGCTGCAACGCGCTGCTCTTCCTGCAAGCAGTGGACAAAGCAGGCAGCTGCCAAAGGACGTTAGAAGGGAGCATTGCACATCTTTAAATGAGCATGTTCCGTAATTGATCAGCAAGGTAACAATGAAACAGCGTTTACGGGGATGACTTTAAGTGAGGAGTTACTGTATCTATATTTGAATATAAAGTCCCTACATAAAGCCATAGGCACCATAACAATTAATTATGCTTACAATAACCCAGTGAGACCACCCAGCATCATTAAACAATCATATTCACAGAACAGATTTAACTCAGCCAGCCAATAAATCCAAAGCAGCAGAAAAACTACTTTCACCCTTCTCTTTGACTTCCCTAGGAGAAAAGCCACTAGCTTTCCCCCAGACAGTGTCAAATCAATGGCTTTTGCAGCATGCCCAGAAGGTCGAGTTTTGGCTATTAGGGATACTGTGATATGTACAGGAGAGAATGTTCACCAAGGAAAAGAGACAATGGATGTTGGGAATCTGAGATTCCTTGTCAGAGAAACATGTGATGATATAAATTTGGGTGTCTGCTCTGATGGCTCAGAGAAAAGATCCATCAGTCTTCTGCTTTTCTCCTTCACCTAAGGTTTTGAATGATACTTGGGTCTCCTTCCCTTCCCGGTCTGAGGATTCTACCTTCGTTAGCTCCAAGAAGACACAATACGAAGAACACATCTACAGATGTGAGGACGAGCGTTTTGAGGTAGAATTCTTCCAAAATCATTTCTTGGAAAGCCTGGGATTCTATGAACTGGTTAGCTATATAGTATAAAAACAACAAGGAGTCTGGTGGCACCTTAAAGACTGACAGATTTATTTGGGCATAAGCTTTCGTGGGTAAAAACCTCACTTCTTCGGATGCATAGAGTGAAAGTTACAGATGCAGGCATTATATACTGAGACATGGAGAGCAGGGAGTTACTTCGCAAGTGGAGAACCAGTGTTGACAGGGCCAATTCAATCAGGGTGGATGTAGTCCACTCCGAATAATGAATGAGGAGGTGTTAATTCCAGGAGAGGAAAAGCTGCTTCTGTAATGAGCCAGCCACTCCCAGTCCCTATTCAAGCCCAGATTAATGGTAAAAAAATTGCAAATGAATTTTAGTTCTGCTGTTTCTCTTTGAAGTCTGTTTCTGAAGTTTTTTTGTTCAATGATAGTGACTTTTAAATCTGTAATAGAATGACCAGGGAGAATGAAGTATTCACTTACTGGCTTATGTGTGTTACCATTCCTGATGTCCGATTTGTGTCCATTTATTCTTTTGCGGAGGGACTGTCCGGTTTGGCCAATGTACATGGCAGAGGGGCATTGCTGGCACATGATGGCATATATAACATTAGTG
>NW_027055550.1:0-7290 GCF_011386835.1 Chrysemys picta bellii | reverse complement strand
AAGAGCCTTGCAATCAAGTGAATGTCATTTCTCCCAAATCTGGGGTGGCAGTCTCCCCTTTGCTCTGTTCTCACTTAACAGGGACAGGAGCAGGGGCAATCCTTTTCTTGATGGCTCTCCTGCCATTCCTCTTCTTGGAAGGTAAAACCACAGGCTGATTTAAGTGCAGGACTCCGCCCTGAGAGATGGTGACACCTCCCAGCAGTTTCTTGAGCTCTGAGTCGCTGTGAATGGCCAGCTGCAAGTGCCGTGGGGAAATCCGACGCTTCTTGCTGCGTGCAGCGACTTCCCCAGCAATATCCACAATCTCCCGAGTCACTTATTGAAGCACCGCGGCCATATATACTGGGGCTCCAGCTCCAATACGGTCTGCAAATTGTCCTTTGCGGAGCAATCTGTCTATGCGACCGACAGAGAAGTGCAGCCCAGCCCGGGAAGAAGGGGTGATTTTGACCTTAGGGTCTTTTGCGGTTGAGGTCTCACCACAGTGCTCAGACTCAGACTCAGTCTCAGACATGTTGCAGACTTCTAGGGTTCCAGCAACACTTGGCTTGACTTTCTTGGCTTTCTTTTGTTTTCTCTGCTTGGTTTAGCTGAGTCTTTACTCAGGAATTGGCCTGCCTAGCTTTTTTCTTGACTTGCTTGGCTTCAGTGGACGTTTCCTTGCTTGGCTCCACTTGCCTGTGTCTTTCTTTGCTTGGCTTGCCTGACTCTCTTTCCTTCTGTTCCTGGCTCTGTTCACTTGGTTTTCTCTCTCTTATTTTGCCTTCTTTGATTTCTTCCTGGTCTGGCCTGATTATGACTGGCCTGACAAAGTGTGGCTTGGCTAAGCCACCTCCTGAAATCACCAGAGTAGTATGCTGACCCTGTCTGAACCTGCAACCTTTTATAACCTCAGTGCAGACAGATAAAACATACTTTCTGATTGGTTATCTGAGAACCAATGGGCAGCTACTTCATTTGTTACCCAAGCCAGAGGGGATATGTCATCCTTTTATGACATCATTCCCATTGATTCACCGTTTGTGTTGGATTTTTAGTCAGTGATATCTGCTATTAGCAAAACTCATCCTGTAAGGGCATGAAATAGGCTTTGGTTACATTTTGAACATTAGATGCCTTAAATTAGGCACCTAAATAACTTATAAGTGGCCTGATTTGAAGAGGAGCTGAGCACCCACAGCTCCTGTTGATTTCACTAGGAGTTTTGAGTGCTCAGCACCTACGGAAATCAGGTCACTTTTAGTTAGTTGCTTAAAAGTGGATTTAGGGGCTGATATTCAGGCATCCTAAAGTTTGAAAATATTGGCCAGTTTCTCTGGAGCCCTTAACTTGGTGATGCTTCCCATCTCTTAGAGAACCCTCCTGGCACCCAAGCCCATGGTCAGGGTTCTTTGCCATTCCAGAAACCCAAGTGTTCACCATTTGTCACTCTCAGGTTTGATTAGCCGCTTCTCTTGTTCGTGAGCTATTTTCTGAGACCGGTTTAAAAACAGCATCTGGAGAGAACCCCTCAGATCAGGCCAAATCCATTGTGTGATGTTGCACTCTATATGATTTTATGAAAATATGCTAATGAGTTAAATATAATGTAAGTGGAATATGCTTCATGCAAAAGGTCTCGTGTAAGGTACCATTACAAAGCTTATAATCTACTGAGTGTGGTCATCCTAGTTGTATAAATGTACCGCTCATGTATCTGAAACTAGAAATATGAAATCTAACTCTGAGGGCCTATTGTAATTATGGAAAGTGTGGGCCATTAATGGTGGTTTGGAATCTTGATGACTCCCATTAACCAGGACAATGGTCTGCAGATGGTTCTCTTTTACTTGTAAGTCTCCCTGGACACCTGTGTGCTGGCAAGTGGGTAATGTTTTCCCTTTAAAAAGGTGATCAAAGTTTATGTGAACCCCTCCAGGTATTTCATAATTTCAGCAAGCCTGATTCTAGTATCACTTATACTGTATAAATCTGATATTACTCTAAACGAGTCAATGGTTTTATAATGGGGTAACTAAAAAATAAGAAAACAAAACAAAACAAAAAGAAAATCCAGGCCCATAGGCTTTATCCTTCATGTGTAATGGATGAAATTTTTCTGTCATGAGTTTGTTCTTTTTTCTGTTTTCACAAAACATGCAATACACATCAACTTCACTATGGGCAAAATATTCCTAATCTTCAATCTATTGGGGAAATGCCTGAAAAAAACACAGAAATCACCTCCCAGAATCTACACGATTTAGACATTTATGCTCCAATACGTCTGTTGGTCTATAAGGTGCCACAGGACTCTGTCGCTTTTTACAGATCCAGACTAACACGGCTACCCCTCTGATACTTGAGACCATTTAGAGAATTTCTGATGTAAATTTCTTAATGAAATGATTGAGTTCTATCTTTCTAGGCTTTTATACCATATTATCAATGCAGCTACCTGACCAACTGAATGATCCCTTAAAATTGTAGGATAGTAAAAGAGGAAATTAATTCACAAAAGAAGACCAGGCATTTTAACTGCTTTTATTAGAGCATATTGATGCATTTGAAAAGAGCCTTGCAATCAAGTGAATGTCATTTCTCCCAAATCTGGGGTGGCAGTCTCCCCTTTGCTCTGTTCTCACTTAACAGGGACAGGAGCAGGGGCAATCCTTCTCTTGATGGCTCTCCTGCCATTCCTCTTCTTGGAAGGTAAAACCACAGGCTGATTTAAGTGCAGGACTCCGCCCTGAGAGATGGTGACACCTCCCAGCAGTTTCTTGAGCTCTGAGTCGCTGTGAATGGCCAGCTGCAAGTGCCGTGGGGAAATCCGACGCTTCTTGCTGCGTGCAGCGGCTTCCCCAGCAATATCCACAATCTCCCGAGTCACTTATTGAAGCACCGCGGCCATATATACTGGGGCTCCAGCTCCAATACGGTCTGCAAATTGTCCTTTGCGGAGCAATCTGTCTATGCGACCGACAGAGAAGTGCAGCCCAGCCCGGGAAGAAGGGGTGATTTTGGCCTTAGGGTCTTTTGCGGTTGAGGTCTCACCACAGTGCTCAACTCAGACTCAGTCTCAGACATGTTGCAGACTTCTAGGGTTCCAGCAACACTTGGCTTGACTTTCTTGGCTTTCTTTTGTTTTCTCTGCTTGGTTTAGCTGAGTCTTTACTCAGGAATTGGCCTGCCTAGCTTTTTTCTTGACTTGCTTGGCTTCAGTGGACGTTTCCTTGCTTGGCTCCACTTGCCTGTGTCTTTCTTTGCTTGGCTTGCCTGACTCTCTTTCCTTCTGTTCCTGGCTCTGTTCACTTGGTTTTCTCTCTCTTATTTTGCCTTCTTTGATTTCTTCCTGGTCTGGCCTGATTATGACTGGCCTGACAAAGTGTGGCTTGGCTAAGCCACCTCCTGAAATCACCAGAGTAGTATGCTGACCCTGTCTGAACCTGCAACCTTTTATAACCTCAGTGCAGACAGATAAAACATACTTTCTGATTGGTTATCTGAGAACCAATGGGCAGCTACTTCATTTGTTACCCAAGCCAGAGGGGATATGTCATCCTTTTATGACATCATTCCCATTGATTCACCGTTTGTGTTGGATTTTTAGTCAGTGATATCTGCTATTAGCAAAACTCATCCTGTAAGGGCATGAAATAGGCTTTGGTTACATTTTGAACATTAGATGCCTTAAATTAGGCACCTAAATAACTTATAAGTGGCCTGATTTGAAGAGGAGCTGAGCACCCACAGCTCCTGTTGATTTCACTAGGAGTTTTGAGTGCTCAGCACCTACGGAAATCAGGTCACTTTTAGTTAGTTGCTTAAAAGTGGATTTAGGGGCTGAAATTCAGGCATCCTAAAGTTTGAAAATATTGGCCAGTTTCTCTGGAGCCCTTAACTTGGTGATGCTTCCCATCTCTTAGAGAACCCTCCTGGCACCCAAGCCCATGGTCAGGGTTCTTTGCCATTCCAGAAACCCAAGTGTTCACCATTTGTCACTCTCAGGTTTGATTAGCCGCTTCTCTTGTTCGTGAGCTATTTTCTGAGACCGGTTTAAAAACAGCATCTGGAGAGAACCCCTCAGATCAGGCCAAATCCATTGTGTGATGTTGCACTCTATATGATTTTATGAAAATATGCTAATGAGTTAAATATAATGTAAGTGGAATATGCTTCATGCAAAAGGTCTCGTGTAAGGTACCATTACAAAGCTTATAATCTACTGAGTGTGGTCATCCTAGTTGTATAAATGTACCGCTCATGTATCTGAAACTAGAAATATGAAATCTAACTCTGAGGGCCTATTGTAATTATGGAAAGTGTGGGCCATTAATGGTGGTTTGGAATCTTGATGACTCCCATTAACCAGGACAATGGTCTGCAGATGGCTCTCTTTTACTTGTAAGTCTCCCTGGACACCTGTGTGCTGGCAAGTGGGTAATGTTTTCCCTTTGAAAAGGTGATCAAAGTTTATGTGAACCCCTCCAGGTATTTCATAATTTCAGCAAGCCTGATTCTAGTATCACTTATACTGTATAAATCTGATATTACTCTAAACGAGTCAATGGTTTTATAATGGGGTAACTAAAAAATAAGAAAACAAAACAAAACAAAACAAAAAGAAAATCCAGGCCCATAGGCTTTATCCTTCATGTGTAATGGATGAAATTTTTCTGTCATGAGTTTGTTCTTTTTTCTGTTTTCACAAAACATGCAATACACATCAACTTCACTATGGGCAAAATATTCCTAATCTTCAATCTATTGGGGAAATGCCTGAAAAAAACACAGAAATCACCTCCCAGAATCTACACGATTTAGACATTTATGCTCCAATACGTCTGTTGGTCTATAAGGTGCCACAGGACTCTGTCGCTTTTTACAGATCCAGACTAACACGGCTACCCCTCTGATACTTGAGACCATTTAGAGAATTTCTGATGTAAATTTCTTAATGAAATGATTGAGTTCTATCTTTCTAGGCTTTTATACCATATTATCAATGCAGCTACCTGACCAACTGAATGATCCCTTAAAATTGTAGGATAGTAAAAGAGGAAATTAATTCACAAAAGAAGACCAGGCATTTTAACTGCTTTTATTAGAGCATATTGATGCATTTGAAAAGAGCCTTGCAATCAAGTGAATGTCATTTCTCCCAAATCTGGGGTGGCAGTCTCCCCTTTGCTCTGTTCTCACTTAACAGGGACAGGAGCAGGGGCAATCCTTCTCTTGATGGCTCTCCTGCCATTCCTCTTCTTGGAAGGTAAAACCACAGGCTGATTTAAGTGCAGGACTCCGCCCTGAGAGATGGTGACACCTCCCAGCAGTTTCTTGAGCTCTGAGTCGCTGTGAATGGCCAGCTGCAAGTGCCGTGGGGAAATCCGACGCTTCTTGCTGCGTGCAGCGGCTTCCCCAGCAATATCCACAATCTCCCGAGTCACTTATTGAAGCACCGCGGCCATATATACTGGGGCTCCAGCTCCAATACGGTCTGCAAATTGTCCTTTGCGGAGCAATCTGTCTATGCGACCGACAGAGAAGTGCAGCCCAGCCCGGGAAGAAGGGGTGATTTTGGCCTTAGGGTCTTTTGCGGTTGAGGTCTCACCACAGTGCTCAACTCAGACTCAGACTCAGTCTCAGACATGTTGCAGACTTCTAGGGTTCCAGCAACACTTGGCTTGACTTTCTTGGCTTTCTTTTGTTTTCTCTGCTTGGTTTAGCTGAGTCTTTACTCAGGAATTGGCCTGCCTAGCTTTTTTCTTGACTTGCTTGGCTTCAGTGGACGTTTCCTTGCTTGGCTCCACTTGCCTGTGTCTTTCTTTGCTTGGCTTGCCTGACTCTCTTTCCTTCTGTTCCTGGCTCTGTTCACTTGGTTTTCTCTCTCTTATTTTGCCTTCTTTGATTTCTTCCTGGTCTGGCCTGATTATGACTGGCCTGACAAAGTGTGGCTTGGCTAAGCCACCTCCTGAAATCACCAGAGTAGTATGCTGACCCTGTCTGAACCTGCAGCCTTTTATAACCTCAGTGCAGACAGATAAAACATACTTTCTGATTGGTTGTCTGAGAACCAATGGGCAGCTACTTCATTTGTTACCCAAGCCAGAGGGGATATGTCATCCTTTTATGACATCATTCCCATTGATTCACCGTTTGTGTTGGATTTTTAGTCAGTGATATCTGCTATTAGCAAAACTCATCCTGTAAGGGCATGAAATAGGCTTTGGTTACATTTTGAAAATTAGATGCCTTAAATTAGGCACCTAAATAACTTATAAGTGGCCTGATTTGAAGAGGAGCTGAGCACCCACAGCTCCTGTTGATTTCACTAGGAGTTTTGAGTGCTCAGCACCTATGGAAATCAGGTCACTTTTAGTTAGTTGCTTAAAAGTGGATTTAGGGGCTGAAATTCAGGCATCCTAAAGTTTGAAAATATTGGCCAGTTTCTCTGGAGCCCTTAACTTGGTGATGCTTCCCATCTCTTAGAGAACCCTCCTGGCACCCAAGCCCATGGTCAGGGTCCTTTGCCATTCCAGAAACCCAAGTGTTCACCATTTGTCACTCTCAGGTTTGATTAGCCGCTTCTCTTGTTCGTGAGCTATTTTCTGAGACCGGTTTAAAAACGCATCTGGAGAGAACCCCTCAGATCAGGCCAAATCCATTGTGTGATGTTGCACTCTATATGATTTTATGAAAATATGCTAATGAGTTAAATATAATGTAAGTGGAATATGCTTCATGCAAAAGGTCTCGTGTAAGGTACCATTACAAAGCTTATAATCTACTGAGTGTGGTCATCCTAGTTGTATAAATGTACCGCTCATGTATCTGAAACTAGAAATATGAAATCTAACTCTGAGGGCCTATTGTAATTATGGAAAGTGTGGGCCATTAATGGTGGTTTGGAATCTTGATGACTCCCATTAACCAGGACAATGGTCTGCAGATGGCTCTCTTTTACTTGTAAGTCTCTCTGGACACCTGTGTGCTGGCAAGTGGGTAATGTTTTCCCTTTAAAAAGGTGATCAAAGTTTATGTGAACCCCTCCAGGTATTTCATAATTTCAGCAAGCCTGATTCTAGTATCACTTATACTGTATAAATCTGATATTACTCTAAACGAGTCAATGGTTTTATAATGGGGTAACTAAAAAATAAGAAAACAAAACAAAACAAAAAGAAAAACCAGGCCCATAGGCTTTATCCTTCATGTGTAATGGATGAAATTTTTCTGTCATGAGTTTGTTCTTTTTTCTGTTTTCACAAAACATGCAATACACATCAACTTCACTATGGGCAAAATATT
>NW_027055548.1:0-7300 GCF_011386835.1 Chrysemys picta bellii | reverse complement strand
CATTTCAAAAGGGAACAAAAAAGCTTCAGTTCAGACCCCTCCTATTGTTTCATTTTGATCCCGGAGGTTTATTTTGGTTTGCTGGTCACTTTTTATGAAATATGACACGGTACCATGTTGGCAACAGGAACTGAAATGATTAAAAATGTCACCAAAATCTATATACTGCTGCAAAACATTTTGATTTTGATAAAACTGAAGTTTTGGGATCTGGCAGACTGGAGCTGGAGTGGCTCTGGAGAGAGATCTGTACACAGGCGCTCAACCGACTCCCCTCCACCCGGAGAGCTGATTGCAGAGTTGGACACTGAGGAGTTGCTGATATTCAGAACAGAGTTCGTGCCACTGTTTCTGTAGCATCCCTGCCAGCTGTCAGCCTGCTCCAGCAGCGGGGCTCTCAGCCATGCAGTGAGAGATGGACACACCTGGGGAGAGCAGGGGAGACGTGCAAGAGGCAGAGGAAGAGTGAGGAGCAGCTGGGGAGGAGAATGGCTCTTCTTGCCAAAAGGGGAAGCATGGTCGGGGGGAAAGGGGTAAGGGGAACGAACGGGGAGATGGAGTGGTGGGCAAGGGACATGGGATGGGGAAGAGAAGGGGAGAAGGGAAGCGGAGGCAGAGGGAGAAGCTGGGTTGGTTTGTAAACAGTGTCCTCTGCTGGGCTGCACAGAACAGCGCTGCTCCTGTTGTACTGTGCCTCATTGTGCCCTGCCCGCCTGCCCTTCCCTCTGGAGACTGACCATTCCGCCTCCTGCACCTTGCCCCGTGGGGCCCACAAATAGGTTAGGCACTGGGCCCACAAAAAGTTAATCCGGCCCTGCAGAGTGGGGCTAAGAGTTTTCCTTTCGCCTTTCTGATTGTGTCCTGATTTTTTATTACTTGCTGTTTTGTAAATTGCATTTGTTCTGAACTATAGACAATGGCCAGGGAAGAGGTCAGGGAAGCGTCCATAGCGAAGAAAGTACCCAGAGTGGGGATGCTCTAGCCCATGTCCTGAGTGGTCACAACCAGGTTGGGGGGCGAGCCCCTCAGGAAGCCTGGGCCCAGCCTTGTCGGGGTTATAAGGACTTTGCCACACAGGAGAGTGGAAGGGGAGCCCGCAAGGTGAGGCAGGCTCTGGGTGAAGGGAGTGAGGACTCAGATCCTTCTACTATTCGATTCCCCCCGGGTGGTGTTTAAGTCAGGAAAGTTTCAGGTCTACCTCTGTGCATGTTTACTGGTTTCTCCTAAAGTTCATTAAGTATTTTGGGAAAATGTGTCGGAGCGGCCACCAGTGACAGCTGCTGGCCTTACTCTGAGGCCGCCAAAAAATTTGGTTGTGAGAACCCCTGGGCTAGATGCTCATGATGGGCCCTTCTGACCTTAGAGCTTGTGAGTGTAACAGAAGCTGAACACAGAGAGAAGAAGTCAAGGCAGTCGGTTGAACGCTAGGACCCAGGAGCAGCTGGGAGGCGGCTCTGGTGGGAGCGATCGCTGGGCTCAGTCCCGGCAGCACGAAGTGACTCGCAGCCGCTGCGGTGACTCTGGCTCCAGGCTCCTGGCGAGATCCCCGAGCCCCGGCGGCTGGTGCTGGAGCCCGGAGCCCTGGCTGCAGCCGGGAGAGGGGAATCTCCAGCAGGGCCCTTCTCGCTGCTCCCCAGGAGCCTCTCCCAGGGCAGAGCCCCCAGCCCGGCCAGGCCCCTTCCCGGCCCGGCCCCTGCCCCCGGGGGCCCCGCTCGGAGGGAAGGTAAGAGACACCCGCCCGGCTGCAGGGGGAGGTTTGGCCCCAGGCTGCTCCCAGCGGAGCTGGCTGCGATTCCCGCCCTGGGCCCGGGAAAGCTGCCGCCAGCTCCCGGTTTGTGCGGGGCGGGGGCAGGATCACGTTATCACCCATCTCTCCCGCCCCATCTGCTGCTTTGTTTCCCTGCCCCTGGCCGTGCTGATCTGGACGGAGGCTGCAGCTCAGGGAGATCTGAGGGGGGCAGAATGTGGCAGGGGCCAAACTGAATGCAGAGTGGGGGGGGGCCCAGCTGGGAGTCGGGGAAGGAGAGGTGCTCAGGGCAGGCCCGGCTCTAGGTTTTTTGCAGCCCCAAGCAAAACATTTTTTGACTGTCCCCCACTCCAGCCTTGGGCTCCCCTTCTCACCAGTTCCCTCCCACACCCCCTGCCGCCCCAGCCCTGGGCTCCCCCCCGAAACGTGACCTCCTCGTTCACCACACCAATCCCTGTTTACACTTGCAGTGGGGATCAAACCATTTCTCTTATTTTTATTTCACTTTAGTATAAATCTCACCCCCTCCCCCGTCCCCCGCAACCCCATCTTTAGTGCTCCAAATGCACATGGACGGCATAGGGACTAATCCTCAAAACTTGTACCCAGAAAGGGATGGGGAGCTAGTAAAGAGGGTTCACGCAGAGGAGCGGGTGTGGGGTGCTTGGGGGCTCTACACTGGCAGAGAGGCGGGGTGTGATGTACTCGCGGAGGAGGAGAGGGGGTATCAGGAGGGTTGCCGGAGAAGAGGTGCAGGGGAGGGTGGAGGTGCGGGAGGAGTGGGCTGGGAGAGGGTACAAGGGGAGAGGTGCGGGTGAAGGGAGAGTACAAGGGGAAGGGGTGTGGTGAAGGAGCGATGGGGGGAGGTACAAGAGGAGGGGCTGCGAGCGGGATGGGGGGTGCAAGGGCTGAGAGGGGCAGGCGCTGACAGCTGCTTCCCCAGCCCCCTGCACGCAGAGCCGAGAGGACAGACACTGACCCCCCCATGTGCTCGGAGCCGGGCTCTGCCTCTCCCCGCCCCGGGCAGGCAGCGCGGGGCTGAGGCAGGGGAGGTGCGCGGCAGGCTGGGTCCGCGGGCAGGAGGGGGCGGTGGCAGCTCCCTGGCAGCTCGGGCTGCCCAGCCAATCGCCCTGTCAGCGCGCGAGCCAGGATCCGCCCCCCCGCCCAGCCCGGCGGCGCCTGCACAGCCCCCTCGGGCGGGGAAACGCCGCGCCGCCCTGGGGAGACTCAGAGCAGCAGAACCCCTCCCCCCTCCCTGCCTCCCGGGCCCCACTTCCCTCCCCCCTCCCCGGCTCCTCACCCCCAGGCTGGGCTGCAGTTCAGGCTGCCCGGGCGGCTCGGAGCATCATCCCCCGGAGCTGAGCCCCTCTCGCCGCCACAGCCGGGCTCAGCTCCGGGGATGACGCTCTGGCTCTCCAGCGGCCGGGCAGCCTGAACTGCCGTCCAGCCTGTGCGACTCCGGCTGCCATGAGCGCCATCTAGCGACTGCAGGCAGAACTGCAGTGTCAGCTCCAGCTCAGCCTGAAAGCCTCAGCTGACAGGGAACAGCTTGGTTCAGGATCAGCTCCTGTTTTTGCGCCCCAAGCGAAAAAAAAAAGGGGGGGAGGCTGGAGTGCCGCCCCTTGGAAAGTGCCGCCCTGGCTTGAAGGGGTTTCCATCCTATCCAGTATTTACAGTTTGGTTCAATGGCTCTCAGCGCCCCCCATGGTACGGATTGTTTCAGCCCTCCTGCCTGGGACTCGGAGCCAGGGATAAGAATGTGGTACAGCCGGCGGGGGGTGAACCTAGGGTTGAGGGAGGCAAGCCCCCTACACCCAGTGTAGGGGCAGGACCCCAGCCCCTGAGAACTCCCAAGAACCTCCCCACCTGCTAAGCATGTGGCCCCAGCCTCCCCATCCCTGGATCCCACGGAGGGCATATGGCCCCAGCCAGAACCCCGGGGGCAGCCTAAGGAAAAGCCTGACCTGCTCCTCACAGGGGCTGTGCACCCCACCTTCGCAGTCAGCGGTGACTCTCAGTCAGCTTGGAAAACAGACGGGTTTATTTCCTCGCTGGGAACACAGCACAGAACAGAGCTTGTTAGCACAGAAATCAGAAGCAATCAGCAAAGTCCATCTGGGCGGGGAATCCAGACCCCTGAGCCCTGGGCTTTCGCCGATGAGTCCCAAACCAGGAGACTGACCCACGTCCAGCCCCCCATCCTCAGTGACGCCCAGCTGCCCCTCCTCCCTGCTTTCTCTCTTTCCCAGGAAAACAGGTCACCTGGCCTCCTCCTCTCTCTTTGTTCTCCCACAACTTCGGCTGGCTGCCTCCTTGCAGAGGACCGTTTTTGGCCATAGATTGCCAGAATAAAGAATTTTGGCCATTCTCTGTGCCCAGGCAGCCACTCTGCAGTCACACCCACCCTCTAGAGATCTCTGCAATGATCACACACCTGTATCCCACCAGTTCAATACTTGAGTAACACATGGGGAAACTGTGGCACAC
Organism: Chrysemys picta bellii; assembly: GCF_011386835.1. Taxonomy (NCBI): domain Eukaryota; kingdom Metazoa; phylum Chordata; order Testudines; family Emydidae; genus Chrysemys; species Chrysemys picta. The sequence continues at coordinate 3,066 of NW_027055548.1, read as the reverse complement.
ATTCAGTATTCACAGAAAACATTCAGAACATTCCCACTTCATCACACCCCTTTGAGACCAGCCCAGGGGCACGTTCTCCAGTGGCTGGAACCACTCTGACAATACCAGCCCCTGAGCCTGAGCCTCCAGGTGATGGAGAGACCTGGGGAAATGGCTGGATCCGGGCAGGGAAATGACTCTGTACAAAGGGCCCCTTTCAGGGACCAGCTGGTGAGTTTGGCCTACAAGGGGAGGGGCTCCCTGTGTCTGGGAGTCCCAGAGCTGCTGCCCTCAGTGACACAGCCGGGTTCAACCCCCGTTACCAGTGTCAGTGGCTGAGCTGCCTAAGGAGAGCAAAGGCCCACGACAATGGGGCAGTTGCCCATTCTCCCAGGGTGAGGGAAGAAGATAAAAGGGGAGAGCAGAGAGACTTGAAGGGCAGCAGGAGCAAGAAGTGGGGAGGGAGGTTCCCAGCTCCCAGCCCTGCCCAGATCCATTCCCTGCACCCCCGGGGCAGTCAGCTCTCCTGGGAACAAGGGAAGGAGCTGAGAGAGGAAAAGCCAGTTGCTCACTCTGCTGAGCACCGCAGGACTGAGGGAGACGGGGGAGAGCTAGAGGGGTTACAATACACTGTGGGGCAGTGCCCTAAAGTGACTCCTTTGATTCTGCTCTTTTTCCAGCGTTTGGCTCAGAGATGCTGTTCTGGGGAGGTTTAGGAGGGACTTGGTGGGTTTAGTTCTAATGGGGGATGTGGGGGCCTGGCCGTGTTATACCAATAGAATAAAAACCAGCAGGATCTTATTAAGAGGGATAAGGCAAAGATGCCACATTTATTGTAAATATACTGATAAAGCAAAAGATAAAAGTAAACAACGTTGTTTGACTACTGATTTCTTATACACACACACACACACACATATATATATATATATATAGAGAGAGAGATTCATTCACACAACCATTCATTCAAGTTCTGTATAGGTGTTATAGTTACCAGCCTAGAAGTTGCTCATGCCAAGTTACTGGCCAGGTATCTTGGTCATGAGGATGGAGCCAAGTCTGTGTCAGGTGCACCTGATGCCCCTGCAGGCTGGCAGCAGAACCAGAGACTCAAAGTCATCAGTCTTTAGAGTCCATTCTTATAGGAATTAATTCCTATGTTAGTCTATGGGAGCTGTTTCATCCTGCTGTTGCTGACTCAATCAGCAGATGGCACATTCCTGTCCAAAGTGGCACATTCCTGGTGGCTCCACACTGTCCAAAGTTTGTGTTTCTCATCCTTCCAGGTGATTGGGTGGATCCCAGTTTACCCTCCGGGGGTTGTCTGGTGGTCCTACTCGACACATTCTTCGGCCGATGGATACTCCTTTTCTAGGCTGGCACCTCCCTAACCATTCATGTATATCAAGCATTCATCAGCATACATTCCATATCTTAACCATATTTTAATTTACTGTCTCCACCACTTTCAGGGTGTGTGCTAATTCATTTGAGACTCCCGGCCCTTTAATCACAGAGGGTGGGGGTCTGTCCTAGGAGCCATTGAATGAAGTGAAAGTCACTTAACGGCTTATAGTGTTTGTTTGCATTGTATCAATTACTTCAAGAACAAAGTCAGTTAACTTGTTCGTAAGTTTTACATAGTAGTAAAGTATCTTTCACAGGATAGATATAATCAATGGTTTCTACAGACAGTAGCTTACAAGTTTTAACAGAAGACCCAAAAGATTTTGGTACTTGGTGAAACTGTTGGATATTAAAGTGTGGGGGACAAATTATGAGGGGGTCACTGTCACTTGGGGGAATCACTGTTAATCCCTTCTTTAATATCCCTTCAGCCGGGGTGGTAATGAACTAACTGGGTTTTTTCCCAGCATGGTAGAGTCCTAGAATCTTAGCATCTGTCTGCAGAGAGAGAGCCTGGGGGAAATCAGGGGGTGACATGGACTCAAGCCCCTTCTGTAACCTCCCCCATCGCCCCTCTCGCCCCAACAGGCTGAGGAATCACGCCCACGTTTCGCTCCAGTTTGTCCCATCTTCCAGGGGACAGGGAAGGGATATGTCTGTGATGGAGCCAGCTCAGGTAGGCGATTTTTAGGGAGCTTTTCGTGGTGGGGGAGGGGTATTGTATTTCTAAACCAGGAAACACCCCGCTGGGCAGGGCTGGGAAAACTGACCAGACTCCCAGTGCTGGAGCCTGACCCCACTGGCCAGAGGCTGCTGTGAAATACGAAGGGATGCAGTTGGTATTCCTCTCCCTGTCCCCAGCTCAGAGCTCTGCTTCCCATATCAGCCTGTGGCTGGCAGGCATGTGGTAAATGAAAAGACCCTGCCCACCTCCATGTACTGGGGGGGGACAAGGAGCTCTCACCTTTTACCCACTCCCTGAAGCCTCCTGGATGCTCTGAGCAGCGCGCGGGGAGGATTCTGCTTCTCTGTCTCTCCCTCCCATGACTAGTGGTATTGTGGGTGGGGCAGCAGGTTTTGAGTGGGGGTTTCTTGTTGTTTCAGATGCTGGTGACCTTCGAGGAGGTGGCTGTGTATTTCACCCAGGGGCAGGGGGCTCTGCTGGACCCCACTCAGAGAGCCCTCTACAGGGACGTCATGTGGGAGAACTACGAGATGGTGACCTCGCTGGGTAAGGGAATTCTGGCCCCTTGGTTATTGGAAGTTGGTGTGTGGGGGGATCTGTGTGTCTGACTCTGGTCAGGTTCTTCCCTCATTACTCTCCAATGAGACCAGGGTGTCAAAACCTAAGACACATACTAAATCATCCCGACCCCCCTAGTTTGCAAGGTGGAGAATCCGTGTATTGTCCTGTCTGTGTTGTTTCTCGGTCGCTCACAGAATCCCTCTTCTCCCTCCTACTAGGGAACAGCTGCAGCCATGTAGAGGGCTCTGGGTTCCACGGGTTTAGAAATAGGCAAGGGTTTAACACTAGAGCTGGGTGTGCGTCACAATTATCCACACCTCGCCATATGTCTGCCTCCCCCGAGGGGGTCTCAGTGACCACGTTCCCGTCCTCTTAGATTCCACATTCCCCAGCACAGCACAGGGACAGGTTCCACTCACAGAATGTCCTTTCTG
>NW_027055547.1:0-7304 GCF_011386835.1 Chrysemys picta bellii | reverse complement strand
TGTTTGTTTGTAGGGGCCGGCAGGGGCTGGGTGCTGGGAAGGACGCCGAGCCCTGTGTAGGGGGCGGGGCTTGGCTGATTAAGGGGCCCATAAAAGCGGCCGCCCAGCCAGGCAGCGGTACAGCTGCGAGCAGCGGCAACAAACAGGGCGGCTAACAGGGGAGTTTGAGAGAGAGTTCTCATTGGAGGAGAAGGTACCTGTATTTGCATCTGTCCTTGTGTGTCTTGTGTGTTTGTTTGTAGGGGCCGGCAGGGGCTGGGTGCTGGGAAGGACGCCGAGCCCTGTGTAGGGGGCGGGGCTTGGCTGATTAAGGGGCCCATAAAAGCGGCCGCCCAGCCAGGCAGCGGTACAGCTGCGAGCAGCGGCAACAAACAGGGCGGCTAACAGGGGAGTTTGAGAGAGAGTTCTCATTGGAGGAGAAGGTACCTGTATTTGCATCTGTCCTTGTGTGTCTTGTGTGTTTGTTTGTAGGGGCCGGCAGGGGCTGGGTGCTGGGAAGAACGCCGAGCCCTGGGTAGGGGGCGGGGCTTGGCTGATTAAGGGGCCCATAAAAGCGGCCGCCCAGCCAGGCAGCGGTACAGCGGCACCAAACAGGGCGGCTAACAGGGGAGTTTGAGAGAGAGTTCTCATTGGAGGAGAAGGTACCTGTATTTGCATCTGTCCTTGTGTGTTCTTGTATGTTTGTTTGTAGGGGCCGGCAGGGGCTGGGTGCTTGGAAGGACGCCGAGCCCTGAGTAGGGGGCGGGGCTTGGCTGATTAAGGGGTCCATAAAAGCGGCCGCCCAGCCAGGCAGCGGTAGCAAACAGGGCGGCTAACAGGGGAGTTTGAGAGAGAGTTCTCATTGGAGGAGAACGTACCTGTATTTGCATCTGTCCTTGTGTGTTCTTGTGTGTTTGTTTGTAGGGGCCGGCAGGGGCTGGGTGCTGGGAAGGACGCCGAGCCCTGTGTAGGGGGCGGGGCTTGGCTGATTAAGGGGCCCATAAAAGCGGCCGCCCAGCCAGGCAGCGGTACAGCTGCGAGCAGCGGCAGCAAACAGGGCGGCTAACAGGGGATTTTGAGAGAGAGTTCTCATTGGAGGAGAAGGTACCTGTATTTGCATCTGTTCTTGTGTGTTTGTTTGTATTGGCCGGCAGGGGCTGGGTGCTGGGAAGGACGCCGAGCCCTGAGTAGGGGGCGGGGCTTGGCTGATTAAGGGGCCCATAAAAGCGGCCGCCCAGCCAGGCAGCGGTAGCAAACAGGGCGGCTAACAGGGGAGTTTGAGAGAGAGTTCTCATTGGAGGAGAAGGTACCAGTATTTGCATCTGTCCTTGTGTGTTCTTGTGTGTTTGTTTGTAGGGGCCGACATTGGCTGGGTACTGGGAAGGACGCCGAGCCCTGTGTAGGGGGCGGGGCTTGGCTGATTAAGGGGCCCATAAAAGCGGCCGCCCAGCCAGGCAGCGGTACAGCTGCGAGCAGCGGCAGCAAACAGGGCGGCTAACAGGGGAGTTTGAGAGAGAATTCTCATTGGAGGAGAAGGTACCTGTATTTGCATCTGTCCTTGTGTGTTCTTGTGTGTTTGTTTGTAGGGGCCGGCAGGGGCTGGGTGCTGGGAAGGACGCCGAGCCCTGTGTAGGGGGCGGGGCTTGGCTGATTAAGGGGCCCATAAAAGAGGCCGCCCAGCCAGGCAGCGGTACAGCTGCGAGCAGCGGCAGCAAACAAGGCGGCTAACAGGGGAGTGTGAGAGACAGTTCTCATTGGAGGAGAAGGTACCTGTATTTGCATCTGTCCTTGTGTGTTTGTTTGTAGGGGCCGGCAGGGGCTGGGTGCTGGGAAGGACGCCGAGCCCTGAGTAGGGGGCGGGGCTTGGCTGATTAAGGGGCCCATAAAAGCGGCCGCCCAGCCAGGCAGCGGTACAGCTGCGAGCAGCGGCAGCAAACAGGGCGGCTAACAGGGGAGTTTGAGAGAGAATTCTCATTGGAGGAGAAGGTACCTGTATTTGCATCTGTCCTTGTGTGTTCTTGTGTGTTTGTTTGTAGGGGCCGGCAGGGGCTGGGTGCTGGGAAGGACGCCGAGCCCTGTGTAGGGGGCGGGGCTTGGCTGATTAAGGGGCCCATAAAAGAGGCCGCCCAGCCAGGCAGCGCTACAGCTGCGAGCAGCGGCAGCAAACAGGGCGGCTAACAGGGGAGTTTGAGAGAGAGTTCTCATTGGAGGAGAAGGTACCTGTATTTGCATCTGTCCTTGTGTGTTCTTGTGTGTTTGTTTGTAGGGGCCGGCAGGGGCTGGGTGCTGGGAAGGACGCCGAGCCCTGTGTAGGGGGCGGGGCTTGGCTGATTAAGGGGCCCATAAAAGCGGCCGCCCAGCCAGGCAGCCGTACAGCTGCGAGCAGCGGCAGCAAACAGGGCGGCTAACAGGGGAGTTTGAGAGAGAGTTCTCATTGGAGGAGAAGGTAGCTGTATTTGCATCTGTCCTTGTGTGTTCTTGTGTGTGTGTTTGTTTGTAGGGGCCGGCAGGGGCTGGGTGCTAGGAAGGACGCCGAGCCCTGTGTAGGGGGCGGGGCTTCGCTCATTAAGGGGCCCATAAAAGCGGCCGCCCAGCCAGGCAGCGGTACAGCTGCGAGGAGCGGCAGCAAACAGGGCGGCTAACAGGGGAGTTTGAGAGAGAGTTCTCATTGGAGGAGAAGCTACCTGTATATGCATCTGTCCTTGTGTGTTCTTGTGTGTTTGTTTGTAGGGGCCGGCAGGGGCTGGGTGCTGGGAAGGATGCCGAGCCCTGTGTAGGGGGCGGGGCTTGGCTGATTAAGGGGCCCATAAAAGCGGCCGCCCAGCCAGGCAGCGGTACAGCTGCGAGCAGCTGCAGCAAACAGGGCGGCTAACAGGGGAGTTTGAGAGAGAGTTCTCATTGGAGGAGAAGGTAGCTGTATTTGCATCTGTCCTTGTGTGTTCTTGTATGTGTGTTTGTTTGTAGGGGCCGGCAGGGGCTGGGTGCTGGGAAGGACGCCGAGCCCTGTGTAGGGGGCGGGGCTTCGCTCATTAAGGGGCCCATAAAAGCGGCCGCCCAGCCAGGCAGCGGTACAGCTGCGAGCAGCGGCAGCAAACAGGGCGGCTAACAGGGGAGTTTGAGAGAGAGTTCTCATTGGAGGAGAAGCTACCTGTATATGCATCTGTCCTTGTGTGTTCTTGTGTGTTTGTTTGTAGGGGCCGGCAGAGGCTGGGTGCTGGGAAGGATGCCGAGCCCTGTGTAGGGGGCGGGGCTTGGCTGATTAAGGGGCCCATAAAAGCGGCCGCCCAGCCAGGCAGCGGTACAGCTGCGAGCAGCTGCAGCAAACAGGGCGGCTAACAGGGGAGTATGAGAGAGAGTTCTCATTGGAGGAGAAGGTACCTGTATTTGCATCTGTCCTTGTGTGTTCTTGTGTGTTTGTTTGTAAGTGCCGGCAGGGGCTGGGTGCTGGGAAGGACGCCGAGCCCTGTGAAGGGGCCGGGGCTTGGCTGATTAAGGGGCCCATAAAAGCGGTCGCCCAGCCAGGCAGCTGTACAGCTGCGAGCAGCGGCAGCAAACAAGGCGGCTAACAGGGGAGTGTGAGAGAGAGTTCTCATTGGAGGAGAAGGTACCTGTATTTGCATCTGTCCTTGTGTGTTTGTTTGTAGGGGCCGGCAGGGGCTGGGTGCTGGGAAGGACGCCGAGCCCTGAGTAGGGGCCGGGGCTTGGCTGGTTAAGGGGCCCATAAAAGCGGCCGCCCAGCCAGGCAGCGGTACAGCTGCGAGCAGCGGCAGCAAACAGGGCGGCTAACAGGGGAGTTTGAGAGAGAATTCTCATTGGAGGAGAAGGTACCTGTATTTGCATCTGTCCTTGTGTGTTCTTGTGTGTTTGTTTGTAGGGGCCGGCAGGGGCTGGGTGCTGGGAAGGACGCCGAGCCCTGTGTAGGGGGCGGGGCTTGGCTGATGAAGGGGCCCATAAAAGCGGCCGCCCAGCCAGGCAGCGGTACAGCTGCGAGCAGCGGCAGCAAACAGGGCGGCTAACAGGGGAGTTTGAGAGAGAGTTCTCATTGGAGGAGAAGGTAGCTGTATTTGCATCTGTCCTTGTGTGTTCTTGTATGTGTGTTTGTTTGTAGGGGCCGGCAGGGGCTGGGTGCTGGGAAGGACGCCGAGCCCTGTGTAGGGGGCGGGGCTTCGCTCATTAAGGGGCCCATAAAAGCGGCCGCCCAGCCAGGCAGCGGTACAGCTGCGAGCAGCGGCAGCAAACAGGGCGGCTAACAGGGGAGTTTGAGAGAGAGTTCTCATTGGAGGAGAAGCTACCTGTATATGCATCTGTCCTTGTGTGTTCTTGTGTGTTTGTTTGTAGGGGCCGGCAGGGGCTGGGTGCTGGGAAGGATGCCGAGCCCTGTGTAGGGGGCGGGGCTTGGCTGATTAAGGGGCCCATAAAAGCGGCCGCCCAGCCAGGCAGCGGTACAGCTGCGAGCAGCTGCAGCAAACAGGGCGGCTAACAGGGGAGTATGAGAGAGAGTTCTCATTGGAGGAGAAGGTACCTGTATTTGCATCTGTCCTTGTGTGTTCTTGTGTGTTTGTTTGTAAGTGCCGGCAGGGGCTGGGTGCTGGGAAGGACGCCGAGCCCTGTGAAGGGGCCGGGGCTTGGCTGATTAAGGGGCCCATAAAAGCGGTCGCCCAGCCAGGCAGCTGTACAGCTGCGAGCAGCGGCAGCAAACAAGGCGGCTAACAGGGGAGTGTGAGAGAGAGTTCTCATTGGAGGAGAAGGTACCTGTATTTGCATCTGTCCTTGTGTGTTTGTTTGTAGGGGCCGGCAGGGGCTGGGTGCTGGGAAGGACGCCGAGCCCTGAGTAGGGGCCGGGGCTTGGCTGATTAAGGGGCCCATAAAAGCGGCCGCCCAGCCAGGCAGCGGTACAGCTGCGAGCAGCGGCAGCAAACAGGGCGGCTAACAGGGGAGTTTGAGAGAGAATTCTCATTGGAGGAGAAGGTACCTGTATTTGCATCTGTCCTTGTGTGTTCTTGTGTGTTTGTTTGTAGGGGCCGGCAGGGGCTGGGTGCTGGGAAGGATGCCGAGCCCTGTGTAGGGGGCGGGGCTTGGCTGATTAAGGGGCCCATAAAAGCGGCCGCCCAGCCAGGCAGCGGTACAGCTGCGAGCAGCTGCAGCAAACAGGGCGGCTAACAGGGGAGTATGAGAGAGAGTTCTCATTGGAGGAGAAGGTACCTGTATTTGCATCTGTCCTTGTGTGTTCTTGTGTGTTTGTTTGTAGGGGCCGGCAGGGGCTGGGTGCTGGGAAGGACGCCGAGCCCTGTGTAGGGGGCGGGGCTTGGCTGATTAAGGGGCCCATAAAAGAGGCCGCCCAGCCAGGCAGCGCTACAGCTGCGAGCAGCGGCAGCAAACAGGGCGGCTAACAGGGGAGTTTGAGAGAGAGTTCTCATTGGAGGAGAAGGTACCTGTATTTGCATCTGTCCTTGTGTGTTCTTGTGTGTTTGTTTGTAGGGGCCGGCAGGGGCTGGGTGCTGGGAAGGACGCCGAGCCCTGTGTAGGGGGCGGGGCTTGGCTGATTAAGGGGCCCATAAAAGCGGCCGCCCAGCCAGGCAGCCGTACAGCTGCGAGCAGCGGCAGCAAACAGGGCGGCTAACAGGGGAGTTTGAGAGAGAGTTCTCATTGGAGGAGAAGGTAGCTGTATTTGCATCTGTCCTTGTGTGTTCTTGTGTGTGTGTTTGTTTGTAGGGGCCGGCAGGGGCTGGGTGCTAGGAAGGACGCCGAGCCCTGTGTAGGGGGCGGGGCTTCGCTCATTAAGGGGCCCATAAAAGCGGCCGCCCAGCCAGGCAGCGGTACAGCTGCGAGGAGCGGCAGCAAACAGGGCGGCTAACAGGGGAGTTTGAGAGAGAGTTCTCATTGGAGGAGAAGCTACCTGTATATGCATCTGTCCTTGTGTGTTCTTGTGTGTTTGTTTGTAGGGGCCGGCAGGGGCTGGGTGCTGGGAAGGATGCCGAGCCCTGTGTAGGGGGCGGGGCTTGGCTGATTAAGGGGCCCATAAAAGCGGCCGCCCAGCCAGGCAGCGGTACAGCTGCGAGCAGCTGCAGCAAACAGGGCGGCTAACAGGGGAGTATGAGAGAGAGTTCTCATTGGAGGAGAAGGTACCTGTATTTGCATCTGTCCTTGTGTGTTCTTGTGTGTTTGTTTGTAAGTGCCGGCAGGGGCTGGGTGCTGGGAAGGACGCCGAGCCCTGTGAAGGGGCCGGGGCTTGGCTGATTAAGGGGCCCATAAAAGCGGCCGCCCAGCCAGGCAGCGGTACAGCGGTAGCAAACAGGGCGGCTAACAGGGGAGTTTGAGAGAGAGTTCTCATTGGAGGAGAAGGTACCTGTATTTACATCTGTCCTTGTGTGTTCTTGTGTGTTTGTTTGTAGGGGCCGGCAGGGGCTGGGTATTGGGAAGGACGCCGAGCCCTGAGTAGGGGGCGGGGCTTGGCTGATTAAGGGGCCCATAAAAGCGACCGCCCAGCCAGGCAGCGGTACAGCGGCAGCAAACAGGGCGGCTAACAGGGGATATTGAGAGAGAGTTCTCATTGGAAGAGAAGGTACCTGTATTTGCATCTGTCCTTGTGTGTTCTTGTGTGTGTGTTTGTTTGTAGGGGCCGGCAGGGGCTGGGTGCTGGGAAGGACGCCAAGCCCTGAGTAGGGGGCGGGGCTTGGCTGATTAAGGGGCCCATAAAAGCGGCCGCCCAGCCAGGCAGCGGTACAGCGGCAGCAAACAGGGCGGCTAATAGGGGAGTTTGAGAGAGAGTTCTCATTGGAGGAGAAGGTACCTGTATTTACATCTGTCCTTGTGTGTTCTTGTGTGTTTGTTTGTAGGGGCCGGCAGGGGCTGGGTGCTGGGAAGGACGCCGAGCCCTGAGTAGGGGGCGGGGCTTGGCTGATTAAAGGGCCCATAAAAGCGGCCGCCCAGCCAGGCAGCGGTACAGCGGTAGCAAACAGGGCGGCTAACAGGGGAGTTTGAGAGAGAGTTCTCATTGGAGGAGAAGGTACCTGTATTTACATCTGTCCTTGTGTGTTCTTGTGTGTTTGTTTGTAGGGGCCGGCAGGGGCTGGGTATTGGGAAGGACGCCGAGCCCTGAGTAGGGGGCGGGGCTTGGCTGATTAAGGGGCCCATAAAAGCGACGGCCCAGCCAGGCAGTGGTACAGCGGCAGCAAACAGGGCGGCTAACAGGGGAGTTTGAGAGAGAGTTCTCATTGGAGGAGAAGGTACCTGTATTTACATCTGTCCTTGTGTGTTCTTGTGTGTTTGTTTGTAGGGGCCGGCAGGGGCTGGGTATTGGGAAGGACGCCGAGCCCTGAGTAGGG
>NW_027055546.1:0-7308 GCF_011386835.1 Chrysemys picta bellii | reverse complement strand
GTGTGTGACTGGTGGGTAAGTTTAACTTCAGTGTTACTCCCAAAACTGGTGGTTATCTGCTCTCCCTTTTCCAACCTACCCTGATCTTGGCATTTTCAGTGAGGGCTGCCCCAGGCATACCAAGTCATACAAGCTACGACCATATACACTAGCCTAGTTCACCCTCCTGAGCTCCCTAGTGACATCAGAGACTTCAACATAAATAGGACCTGAGAATTACACTGCCTCACACTTTCAAAGCTAGGGTTACCATACGTCCGGATTTTCCTGGACATGTCCGGCTTTTTGGTCCTCAAATCCCCGTCCGGGAAGAATTTCCAAAAAGCCGAACATGTCCGGGAAAATAGGGAGGCATGGTAAGGGGACCCCGAGTGCGAGTGGCTGCAGCAAAACTTACAACTCCCGCGATCTGCCGATCTGCCTGGGCACAGAGGTGGCGGGCGGCATCCGAGCACGCAGCCGCCTCCTCCCCGGGATCCAACTTTCCCGGCTGCCGCTGCTCTCCACCGCGGCGGGGGCCGAAGCAACTTCCCCAGTGCAGCAGCAGCCGGAGCCCAGGAGGAGGAGGGGGAATGCGGGGTGCTCAAGGGAGGGGGCGGAGTTGGGGCGGGGACTTTGGGAAAGGGGTTGGAATGGGAGCGGGGAAGGGGCGGGAAGAGGCAGAGTTCAGGCGGGGCCGGGGCCCCCCGCGGAGTGTCCTCTTTTTTCAGTGTTGAAATATGGGTAACCCTATCAAAGCAGTAAGTCGAAATACAATGTGGTTATTCGAGTGTACTGTAATGACCCTGTTTGGAAAGGCACTATAATATGGCTGGCTGTCCCTGGAGGAAATAGGTGTGGAGCTTATTTTGTCCATTTCGGATTTGTATATGTGACTTGTAGTTTGACACTGTGCATGTTTTATTTATCATGTGTATTTCTTCACCAGATTCACACTAAACTTGTTTTTTATTTCATGGGAGCCCTGGTAAACAGCAGGACCATGTCATCCACTGCATTTGGCATGCACCTTTGGACACCTCACCCACTGTGCCCATTAATCCATCTCTGCCGGGATTATTTCTGACATTCCAAACACTAGCTTTCTTAGAATTATCAGTAGTTTCTAGTTCTTCTCTGGAGGTGAGGAAAAAAGTGTCTGTTTAGGCCTTACAAAGCTATGAATGGATGCAAGAGGGCTAGGACTACATGGAGCCAATTGCCTTAAATCCCTGAGCATGGAAGGGAAATGGCTGCTGTTCAAACCCATTGGATCCCACATGATCCCCACCACCACCACCCTTCCTGGCTCCAGATACCGCAGATACCTGTCTTTGGAGCACAGGAAGAAGGAACAGTAACTAAGGGAAATGAGGTAGGATTGATGTCAGTGCCCCACTTGTACCCTCTCCTTTCTAGCCCCAGGCTCCTTGCAGAGAGGGTTGAATTTCACTCTGAGACCTGGTCTACACTGAAGAAAATGCATCATGTTAGAAAGTATGTTAACTAAGGCCTTGTCTCAGCTGGGATTTAAAGGTGTGACCTTAGCACATACTAACCAAAATGTGCTAACCAATCTAGTGTTGACAAGGCCATGTGCCTTTAACATGTGCTAAACTGATCAGGGGGAGGGGGGAGCCTAGACTAAGTCAACCAGTTAGCATGTGTTAGAGGATACTCTGCCTTTTCTACACTAAACTTTTAGAACATGTTAATTAGTATATGTTAGCTAACACATCTCTCATCCTAACCTAGACAAGGCCTAATACACTTTAACTAATGTGTTAAACCCTTCTTTCCTGGTGTAGATGTGGCCAAAAGTTAATATCTAGTTTAACATTTCATTAAACACATGTTAAAATCCTTGTGTAGACAAGGCAGTTGTAGTTTTAACACATGCTAGCTCATCAAGGTAAACTCTAGTAGGGAGTATATAATTAACCATGACCAAATACCAAGTTTTAAAACACGTTTTGCCCTGTCTACAATAGGTTCTAAGTCATGTTCATTAGTTAATTAAAATGTTAAACAGGTTTGCTAACATGATACATTTTCCCAATAGACACATGCCCTATGTGCAGAGCAGAGATTTACATCAGAAGAAATGGTCAACTCAGGCAAATAATGCACTTTTCTCCATCCCAAACCAAGACAGTTTTGCTCTGAGGTCAATGCATTGCTGAAAATTAGGTCACGTTTTGCGGTCCATCAAGTCTATTGTTTCCAAAAGTAAATATCCATTGTCCTCAACTTACAATGACTCTCTTTCCTTAAATCAATGGCTTTGAAGACATGAGGGGAAAGGCTTGTTTGTCCCAGATAGCCCTAGCAGGAAAGGACAGCCAGCTTTTGTGCTCCTGTATTTCCAGGAAGACTTGTTCTCTAACAATTTTTTTTTACTGAAAGCTTTTCCCCACCACCATCCCCATCCCCACTCCAATTAAATGATAAAACTTACAAGAGCTTAGAAAATTATGGAATTTCCATAACCTTCTCGAAGGGGATTGACTTTGTTTGGTCTGTGCTCTCTTTTGGTCTGGTTAGTATGCACAGAAGGGTCAGAGCGGACGTGGTAAAAATGGCTGGCAAGTAATAGACCCCTTGTCTACACGAGAGCTCCCATTCTTGTTGCCTTATGTGAAGCTACCTGCAAAGAGACATTATCTCATTCCTTAGTACTATAGGGCTAGTAGCAATTTAGATCTTTGCGGCTGGGTTCTGGTCTAGATCTCATTCCCTGGCATCAAGTTTAGGCTTATTCTGATAGACTACAATTATGTTTCCCCCAGGAGACTGCCAGCACCAACTGAAAAAGCTTTGGCCTGTGACCTGTAGATGGACTTGCTTTACCTTTCTCAAGATCTCCCATTGGTTTCAAGCATCTCCATCTTTTTGGACACAGAGAGGGAGTGAGTTGTAACATTGATTAAGGTACTCAGGCCAATATGTAGAGAGAGAGAGACAAAATTGCATCTCCTGGGGGGATAATACCTGCTCTACATCTTGTAAATATTTACCTGACTTGGAGGTTTGGATTCCTCCCTACCCCTGCTCCATTATAGTTAAATAACAGAGGGCGTTAAATCCCAGGGATTGTCAAGAAAGCTCAGCACTGATCTACTTCTGCTCCCACTGAAGTCAATGTCAATGGGGGCTGATTTAAGACCAGTGCTGAGCGCTTTTGAAAAATCTCATCCATAGCTAACAACAGGTCTAATCCAAAGCCCACTGAAATCAATTGAAAGAGTCCCATTAACTTCAAAAGGCTGTCGATCCATCTCCAGCTGCACTAGTGGGCCACCATGTTTCTGTAATTTACTGTCCAGGAGCTCTTAAAAGTTTTCAGCCTGTCTCAACCTCAGCCTGGTGTAACTGTTTATCATCATTTGGGTAGCACTCCCAGTATATTTGGGGATTACGTTTTTTCCCCCCTGCATAGTAGAAGTGACTGAATCAGACTACTGTTGTTAAATATAAAATAATGGAGATATCCTATCTCCTAGAACTGGGAGGGACCTTGAGCGGTCATCAAGTCCAGGCCCCTGCCTTCACTAGCAGGACCAAGTACTGATTTTGCCCCAGATCCCTAGGGGGGCCCCTCAAGGATTAAACTCACAACCCTGGGTTTAGCAGGCCAATGCTCAAACCACTGAGCTATCCCACCCCCCTGTTGCTGAGGTACTTAAAATTACAGTGCAACAAATTAGGGAGAAGGGGGTTCATTACAAACTCTGGGCATAATATTACACTAGTTCCATAATAGGCCCTGTCTCTGCTGAAACTGTGAACATCCCAGGTGATAAAAACTAAACTGGGAGGATTAGCATTGTTAACCTACCTGATTTGTGATATCAAGACAAACCAGGTAGCCAGTAAGAAATGTTAAGTAGGAAAATGCCCAGTTTTGTTTTGTTTGTAAAGTGGATTTGAGATGTGTAAAACAGGGCAAAAGAGGAGATTTAACTGGAGTAAAGAGGTTTTGCTCCAGTTACGTGTTCCAGCATCAGTCCTGCTAAACTCGAATTAATGTGTAAAGGGGGAAAAAACAGGGATTTGGGGATGATGTGGAAATACAAAAGTTATCAGAAAAAACATCCAACAGGACGGATAGAAAGCTGGAGAGCAAAGAATTGGGAAGCTGAATTTCCACCGACTGATGTGAACCTTTTTTGCAAAGTCTTTGGATTTCAACAAATGTATTAGGAATCTGTTCTTCCGATGTCAAGTTGTTTTGGTTTGATTTGTTTGCATTTCTCGAATACTGGATAGATGCCAGCTTCCCCCCTTAGCAAGAGAAGAGAGACCAATTTAAGTAATCTACTAAATTTAGACCATTTGCTGATACGACTAGAGCTACTGTGATGGCCAACCTCATGGCTGACACACTGGAAATTGAACCAGGCACCTCCAGAGCTAATAAGCACGAGCTGTGACCGCTTGAGTTAAAGAGCCAAAGATGTCTTTGTGAGAGTTGTACACAGTTATATATTCTGTGGATCATGCACAGAGAGGAACCTGAAACATATTCTCGCCGGTATGGATTAGACAATCCTTTCGCAACTCCATTTTAACCTCATCATACTGAATACACAATTAACTGGGACTTTGCTTACATACATTCTGCACCTGTTTGCACTGTTTGATGCAAAACTTATGCATCCGTGAGCTGGCAATAACAACAAAAAGATCATTAATAATAAATATAATTTGTACGTTGCTACCACCTTTCATTTAGGCAAGATCCTCCAAATCTTTACAGACCTATGAATAATGGGCTAGATACTGACCTCAACGTCATCATTTTTACACCACTATAACGCCATTGACTTCAGTGACTTTATGCTCACATAACACTACGAGAGCAAAATTAAGCTCAGTGTGTACAGGAATCACTCTGCCAGACACTGAAATGCAGCAACATTATGCAATAGTTGATCACGGAAAGCGAAAGATAACCATACAGTAGAAACCTCCTCTAAAAATATCAGGCCCAGACTCTCTGGAGTGCTGTCCTAATGGCACAAAGCTGATTTATACCTGGCTTAATTGGCCAACAGAGCTCTCCTTTTTATAGGGAAATCTGCCTATGCCAACCCCCTCCCTAACTCCTGGCCTAGAGGTCATGGCTAGGATGCCCTTATGCCCAGCTGATCCATGGCTACCAGAATGGTCCTTTGGGGCTGTTGGCAGCCAGTATAAAATAGAGCAGCCTCGACCAGGCCCAGGATTGAGATGCCATAAAGCCAAGCTAGCTAAATGCCATCTCTGCCCAGCCCCTCTGGAGCGGCACCAAGTGCCGCTCAGCTGGTCCAGAGGATCTAGGCCATAGGTTTGTTCATGGTAAGGAGACATAACATATTTATACTACTTTCTGAGAGCTTCGTGTTGTACACTGCACTGCAAATCTCCATGTCTCACATAATGAAACAGCCTAGAAACATATCCTCATATGCTTAGAAGCATGTGTGTATGGTACAGACTAAGGAAAGCTATCTTGTGTGTACTAATTAAGCCACAAACTAAAGCCTGAAGCAAATATCAAGGCTCTAACAACTTCACCCCATAAAAGCAAAAGAAATACCATAGAATGAAAATGCTCTAGTGGGGAGAGAAGGGCACTGGTTCCAGTTGCAGGGGACCAAAGCTTGAAGCTGGAGTTGGGAGCTAGACACAGTTCTGCTCTACTAAAAAAGTTAATGGCTTCTGCATAATAAGTAGGCTATAGACTAGGGCAGGGGTCGGCAACCTTTCCGAAGTGGTGTGCCGAGTCTTCATTTATTCACTCTAATTTAAGGTTTCACATGCCAGTAATACATTTTAACGTTTTTAGAAGGGCTCTTTCTATAAGTCTATATTATATAACTAAACTATTGTTGTATGTAAAGTAAATAAGATTTTTAAAATGGTTTAAGAAGCTTCATTTAAAATCAAATTAAAAATGCAGAGCCCCCCGGACCGGTGGCCAGGACCCAGGCAGTGTGAGTGCCATTGAAAATCAGCTTGCGTGCCGCCTTTGGCACGCGTGCCCTAGGTTGCCTACCCCTGGACTAGGGATAGTCAATAGGTAAAGCTACGTTTTAGTCACGGGTATTTTTAGTAAAAGTCATGAACAGGACACGAGCAGTAAACAGAAATTCATGGCACAAGATCTGTCCATGACTTGTACTATATACCCCTGACTAAATCTTGGGTGCTCTAGTGCAGGGGACTGCCCGGGGGCACCACAGGTGCTCTGGGGAGGGGGCAGGCAGTGGTGCGCAGCCCGGAACCCCTGCTGCTGCTACGGGGAGGCAGGTGGCGGCGTGCAGCCTGGGACCCACATTGCTGTTGGGGTGGGGGTGGCACCCAGAGACCCCCACTGCTGCTGGGGGGCAGGAAGGCACAGCAGCCTGAGACTGCCCCAGCAGTGGCTGGGGCGGCTGGCCCAGGGGCTGCCCGAACTGCTCAGGTGGCCCCCGGGCCAGCCGCAACAGACGCTGCAGAAGTCACAGAGCTCCTGGAATCTGCGCCCTCCGTGTCAGACTTGCAGCCTTATCAATAGGTGAACTGCAGGCCAAGTCCAGACCACCAGTCGCTTTTGAACGGACCCCAAAAATCTTTTTATTTACTTATTATTATTATCATCATCTCCTCTTTTCATTATTATTTTGTCTGGAGTCTGGATCTTGACCAAGAAATTCAGACCTTGACAAAAATAATAGACTGATATAGACTTTAAGTTATGCTAAGGGGAAAATTGCAAAACTTCAAGATGATGCTCTCTGAAACAGTTGTGATTACAAGGAGTATTCTTCTGAAATGAAAACCAAATTTATTCAGTTAAATTCAGCCATCTGCCACACGACTCAAGGTCTGATCTCAGAAGCTGTCAGACCTGAATAACCCAGGGGAGGTAGAACATGGGTAGTGGGTGTGTAAGTGTGATTAGAGTGACATATTTATGAAGGCTGTGAATTATAGATGAGTTTCTGTATAAACCAGATGGGTTTAACTGTATCATACATCCTTCACACAGCACATATGGATCTCATAATATGGCAATTGCACTTTATTATTCAGTGAATTTAAGGCTGACAAAAGTGCAAGAGTGACAGCCCTGGAGACTTAAATCCTCTATTTATCAACGGAATAAGTATAACACACAGTACAAGCTGATCCTCCATGGACCAGATGGGCATAGCGGCATCCCAGCCACACCCTCTAAGCCAGGAGCTAAAGAGGGGGTGGCACAGGAGCATTTCCCTAAGTAAGGGAGATCTCTGTTGGCCAATTAACCCAGGTTTTATGTCAACATGTCCTAATCTGGAGGGACAACCAGTCTGGAGGAGT
>NW_027055545.1:0-7310 GCF_011386835.1 Chrysemys picta bellii | reverse complement strand
TTCTCTGTGCAGGTTCCTTCCAGGAGGCGGGTGTGATCCATTATGCTTACAACTTGAACTTCCCTCTGCACACCGTGCCAGCTGTGTCAGCGCAGTGTCCAGCCTGGAGTGCCTTCTCTGTGCATTCACCAGCTGTTGTGCTAGAAACCGTCAAACAGGCACGTGCCCCAAAGAGAGACAAGGGGGTAGCGGTGTGTTGAAAGGCGCCAGCTGCGGTATCTGCAGACACACAGCACTGGCAGCTCTTGTATTAGCATTGTGCATTGTTACAGCACTTTGGATTGACAGAAGCCAAGTGCCTTGCAGGAGAGTTAGCTACAGCTCTCAGTCCTAGTCCAGTGATTGGACCTTTCCATTCATCCTTCATCTGCCCACACCTCCCAGATCTTTGACATTCAGCTGAGCTGAGCAGGAATTTCCTACACTGACAGGGGAAGCAGTATGGGCTAGTGGTTATAGCAGGAGTCTGGGAGTCAGGCAGCCTGGCTCACTGTTTGGACTTGGGAGAATCACACTAGCCAAAATCTTGCACCCATAGCAGTGGCAGCTTCTCTTCCATTTTTAGGCCCCTAGCTTACAGTGCCTTGGGCCTGATGCTCAGAGTTGCTGAGTGCCCACAAATCCAGCGTACTTTGCTGGGTGGGGACGGGGCTGAGCTCCTCAGGAGATCAGGCCCAATGTGAACATTCACAGTGCAGGCACCTAAACTCAGTGGCCACTTCTGGAAATTCAGGCCTTGGTATCTCCGTTGCCCAGATGGGCTGAACAATTCCTGCCTGCGTCAGCACTCTGAGGGCTCTGGAAGAGAATTGCAAAGCATTACTCCTCATTACAGCCTCCTGCAGGGACTTACAGAACTCAGGGTCCGTCTGTTCTAAACGGGGCGACCCAGCCAGGTTCAGAGTTTGACCTCTTCCTGCTGGCTATCCTCTAGTCGAAATGGTGAACCAAAGCTGCTCTTGCACATTGATGATTGGGAGGAGGCACCGTGCCGTCTAGGCAGCATATGCTAGTGGCTAGAGCACTGGACTGGGACTCAGCTAACCTGGCTTCTAGACCCAGCTCTGCCACAGGCCTACTCAGTGTGTGTCCCTTCCCCTCTTGGTGCCTCAGTTTCCATGTCTCTAATATGGGGTAATGATACTGCCCCCCCCTTTGTAAAGCATTTGGAGATCAGGTATCATCAGTCATCTGGCTGATCTTGAGAATAATGTTTCTCTCTGTCCATGAAGGCTGAGGACAGGCTGGACGGGCTGGTGGTCAGGCTGTATGAGTCACATGGCAGCACTGTGGTCACGTGGCTCCAGACCTCCCTTCCTGTGAAGGAAGCAATCAGGTAAGTAGGTGGGGGAAGGGAGAGGCCGCTGTGAGACCTTGTATTCTGGGGCTTCAGCTTCATTCTCTCTTTCTCTTCCTTCCCCAGCTGTGACCTCCTGGAACGGCCAGACCTGAGCAGCCATCTGCCGCTAGAGGAGCATGGCCTGAAGCTTTCCTTTACGCCATTCCAAGTGCGCTCTGTCCTCTTGATCTTGAGGCAGTAAGAGGGCTACTGCTACTGGCAGCCCAGCCCCTATCCCGGAACCAGACAGAAATCACCGTGCTCTGGGCGATTCACTAGCTTCTCAAATCATGGACACGTCGATTCCAGCACTGTGGCTACCCAGTGGGATAGTAAGGAGTTGCCCCTTCTCAGTGTGCGCCAAGGGTCGGTGTCAGGACAGAGATCAGAAGCATCTGGGCTCAAGTCAGCGCTGATTCTGAGTGTAAATGCCTGACGGTGGGCCATGGCCTTAGTAATGCCGGGGGGTGGGGATCACAGAGCTGGTGGTGTACTGGCTTAACCCACATGTGGACATCCTGAATAGAATCCTGTCCCTTTCAGGGGAGTGGTGCTGGGGTTTGAGCCTTGATAATGGCAGAATCGGTTCTTTTTATTGCGTGTCCTACAACTCTAACAGTCCTGTGCTTCCCTGTTTGCAGGCACTTTACTGTTTCTGCAGACACGCAGCGTCTTTTTGCCTGGTCTTTCTGTAAAAACTGAGCATTAAACACTGAATCACGTGCTGAGTAAAGTTCTGACTGTTTGACTCTTGCCTGTGGCATCAGAAATGGGGCCACTGCCCTTCACTGAGACCAGCGCCAGGCAGATAATAAAATCCCTAGTGTAGGAGCCACAAAGCTCCCTAGGCTCCTAAGTCCTGTTTTTAGGCTCAGCTGTGACCCTCAAAGCTCCTGTTCAGCTGCCATCTAACCCTGCAGGCACCTCAGGTTCTGCAGTAGGTGCTGGGTTTCTGCCTCTCTACATGCATGCCGTTGCCTCACTTGAGGTGTCTAGGCACCTGTCTCCCACCTACACCCCAGAGTGAGTGAGCCACAGCCTGGTGTTCCCCTGAGTCGTGGGTGGGGCCAGTGAGCATGCTCAGAGACTGCCTAGCTCCACAGGACAGCCAGGGTGGGGGGGAGGCCTTCCCTTGTCGGCTGTAGCCCTGTGGTTAGAGTGCTGGGAGGAGACCACTGGTTCAAGTCTCCCCGATAAGGAGAAGGGATTTGAGCAGGGATCTGCTACCTCTCAGGTCAGGGCCCTGAGAATGGGATATTCTCATGTAGTCTCTCTCAATCTCTCCTATTGAAGTTGTTTCACTTTAATTAAATAATTGCATAATTAACAAGGGCAGAGAAAGTTAGAATGATTCTGCTTGGGGCACTCACCTGAGAGGTGGCAGAGGCCTGTTCAAATCCCTACTCATCTGGCAGAGGAGGGACTTGAACCCCCTTTGTCCCTGCTCTTTTGTGGAGTTAGGCAGCTTCTGAGTACACTCAGTGGATTGGGCCCTGCTTGTGACTTAGGTAGCCAAACCCCTGTCTGCTCCTGGCTTGTGGATTGCTACCAACGATAGGTGCTTTCTACCAGCCCAGACTTGGGGGCTGAACTCAGAGAGGGGCCTGGTGGAACTTAGCACATCCCTCTTGCTGGCCTCTTCCATTGACTCCCCACCTACCTTGCTGGCTTTGTGAATTGTTGTCAAAGGCGCCTGTCTCACCCCATTCACTGTGAAGGCCCCTACCGCAGGGTTGTTCCTGTGATTTTCTAGGTGTCTAAACGTTAAACATTGTGATGCCTCAGACCCTTTTGTGGATTCAGGCCCTAGCGCTTTCAGTATCATCATCCCCACTTGACAGCTGGGAAACTGAGGCACAGAGCGGTGATGTGGCTTGCCCAAGTAGTCTACTAGCTTGGCCCTTGGGTGAGCGCTAAGGGGTAACCCATCAGCTAGAAAAAAGTTATTTCTACCACATTAGGCACCTATCTAGTGTTCATCACCAGGGTGATGGAACTACATACTCAAAATAACACTGGTTTAGAATGATTGGGAAATATTTAGCCCCCAATGATATATTTTATACATATGCCTGTGTTGTTTTGCCTTTGGTTAAAACAAAAGTCTGTAGTCACACAACATTATGAGTTTGTTTGTACCATGTATTACATCAAAATATGCATCATTATTTGTAGAATGTACTCATCTCAGAAAAGGTTTTTTGTCTGCTATTTTTCTGAAGTTATGCAGATAAGACCCCCCTACTCCTTAATTATAAAACATATTTTGAGGTTATCTGCTGTGCTGGAGACATACGTGGGGAAGGACCATGGAATGGAATCTGTAAGGCTAGGGCAGAGACTGTAGCCTTCAAATGTAGAATATTGCAAACTATAACCATGGCTGTTATAGTTAAGACAACATGCCACAAAATTGGCAGGGCAAATAACAAAAACAAAGAAAGAGTTAAAAGAAAGCAGGAGAAGCCACAGAGCTCTGGAATGCTCCCGTTCTCCTAACAGGGTGGCAAGCAGTCCAGAGAAAGCAAGCTTGGGAACAGAATAAAACTTTGTGGAAACAGCTGTAAAAAACCTACCAAAAAAAAAAAAAAAAAAGAGAGATGTGCTGTCCTGTTATAAATATTTGTGGTCATCAGCAAGCGTGAGCTACCCTGTGCCTGAAGAATGGGAACAGAAATAGAAAAAGGTGGCCCTAGCAAAATTAAGAGATGCATTAACAGATGGCGTTGCCCAAAAACAGTTAACTAGAGCATGTAAGAGCACTCCCGCACTCCATTTGACATGTGGACAAAAGCAACAAACACTGGGGGAAACAAATAGAGGTTTTGCAAGAACAGGTAACAATCCTCACTTCCCTTTCAAAGCCAGCATGAAAAACAGGGGTGCGGGTTCCCAAGTGCTTTAACCCCTGGAGCTACACTCCTTGCTCATGGCTAAACATACAGTTAAGTTTTCCTTTATCTCATTTCTCAGTTTGCTAAACTTGCTGCTGCTGCCTGTACTTAAGATAACTTTATAGAGTTAATGTTCAGGTCTCACTACCTTCCTAGGTAATGTTCAGGTCTCACTACCTTCCTAGGTTGCTCTTCATCCCCTCCCCCCCCCCCCCCCCTTAAAAGTTATAGTTTTTACAGAAACCTCCGAAAGCTTAAAAATAGAACAAAACAACAATCAAACAAATTAAAAAACAAGGTAAACATTTTACTTTAAAAAACTCCAGTAAATAAATAAATTTAACTCTTCAGGAATGCAATTGATGGAATTACTCCTAATTTGCTTGAAGATAAGGTTGCCAAGCAACAGAAATGCACACTCTGCTTCTAATCCTAACCACTAACTAATATTTGAAACATGGGCTTTCCTTATTATCACAGAGTTTTAAAATAAAATTAATATAAAATAATGGAAAATGCCTTGTTACTAACTTAATACAATAATTTTTGCAAATATTACTATGAATTCATTTTATTAAAAATGAAGGTAATAACTTGCTTATTTAAATGGTTAACCATTTTGTTTATTTTTTAAAATATTTTTTATTTTTGTCTTATTTCATATAGGTATAAATAAGAAGTCTTGCGCCACTTGTTTTTAATTGTAAGTTTGTCATGTATGCTGTCCTGTTTGTATGTTGTGTGTGTAACATCACTTTTTTTTTTAATTATTTCTATTTTGTTGCAACAAAAGTCAATTTTATACCTTTTTTAAAAAATATAAGTGGTACCACACTATTTTACTATTATGTTTGGGGTATAAGCATCATAGTATTATTACCACCATTTTTTTAAAGTTCAAAAAGGTCTCAGTTATAAATATATGCATTATTTGTTGAGGCAGAAATAGATGTACAATTAAAAACCAAAAGAATTCTTTTATTCAGTTTTTTTTTATTATTTTTATTTTTTATTCAAAGAAAAAATGTAAGGGGAAATCTCAACATTAAGGTAAAGGTAATATTAAAATGTCAATTTCTTGTTTGGCTTTTTATGAACTTGTTTGCAATTTTAAATATCCCTATAAAAATGTCATGGCAAAAATGTTTTAAAATAACAATTTTATGCATAAAGCTAACCAAACAGTTTCAGCAGGTTTCCACCTTTGGCTCCCAAACACAAAGTGTCATAAAAATTTAATACCCTCAAAGTGTTTGCATGAACTTGCATTTAAAATTTATTTTGGTTTAATTTTTATACGTTTTTCTTTTATGTTCTGTGACAAGGAAGTAATTGTTGTTAAAGTTTGTGTTTCTAAATACTTGAAAGTGGAATTGGTATCACAAGCAAATTAACTCTAAAATGCTTGGTAAAAATTATGTTACTAACTCTTTTGCTAAAACAGAGTGCTCAGCAAGGGAAAGCAATACACATTCTAATAGAAGATTGTGAGCATCTGTTCTAGCAATTAAGCATTACATTTAGTATCAAATATTAGTAATGCACCTTAAATAAAAATGAATATCTATACAATTGCAAAAGTATAGCTTGTGTTATAAAAGACTTGGTCCCCATTACACTGTAAACAAAGTTAATATGTGTATTAAATTTGCGTTATTAAAAACCAGAAGAAATGTAAAACAAAAAAAACTTTATTATATTAACTAACTAGCTATTTAAAGTTGCATCCCACAGACCAAAGACACTAGAAGATATCAGTTTATAGTGAAGGAACCCCCAAGCATAAAAAAACCTAAAAAGTGCACACATGCACTATCCGAGTCCAAGCTCCACATTATCACCCTGCTTGCTTCAAGTGTTTGCTTTGAACGTACAAACAGCCATAATGGGTCAGACCCAGGGTCCATCTAGCCCAGTATCCTGTCTTCCGATAGTGGATGATGCCAGGTATTTCACAGGGAATGAACAGAACAGGGTAATTATTAAGCAGTCCAGTCCCAGCATCTGGCAATCAGAGGTTTAAGGACACCCAGAGCATGGGGTTGCATCCCTGACTATCTTGGTTAATAGCCAGTGAAGGACCTATCCTCCATGGATTGATCTAATTCTTTTTTGAACCCAGTTATACTTTTGGCCTTCATAACATCCCCTGGCAATGAGTTCCACAGGTTAACTGTGTGTGTGAAGAAGCACTTCCTTCTGTTTAATTTAATAGGGTGACCCCTGATTCTTGTGTTATGTGAAGGAGTAAATAAGACTTCCTTCATACAATTCATGATTTCATAGACTATCACCCACCCCCGTCACCTCTTTTCTAAGCAGAACAGGACCAGTTTTTAAAAAAATCTCTCATCCTATGGAAGCTGTTCCATCCCCCCTAATAATTTTTCTTGCCCTTCTCTATACTTTCCCCAATTCTACTCTGTACTTTTTGAGATTAGTTTAGAACTGCATGCAGTATTCAAGATGTGGAGGTACATAGATTTAAAAAGTGGCATGATGCTATTTTCTGTCTTATCGTGCCCTTTCCTAGTGGTTCCTCATATTTTTTTTGATAACGCCACTGCACATTGAGCAGCTGTTTTTCAAAGAACTAGCCACAATGACTCCAAGATCTCTCTCTTGAGTGGTACTAGATAATTTAGATCCCATCATTTTGGATGAACAGTTGGGATTGTGCTTTCCAATGTGCATTACTTTGCACTTATCAACATTGAATTTCATCTGCCATTTTGTTACCCAGTCACCCAATTTAGTGAGATTTAGTTGTAACTCTTCACAGTCAGCTTTGGACTTAACTAGCTTGAGTAATTGTCTATTGTCTGGAAACTTTGCCATCTCACTGTTTACCCCCTTTTCCAGATCATTTAGGAATATGTTGAACATCATTGGTCCCAGTACAGATACTTGAGGGACCCCACTAGTTACCTCTCTCCACTAGAAAACAAAGGGTAGGAATAAATTGTCAGTTTTCAATCTTTTAACCAGTTACTTTTGCTAGTTGCTCTTCAAATTCTTTCTGGACCTACCTTTTCCACCTGACTTGCCAGAGTTTATGCTCCTTTCTATTTTCCTGA
>NW_027055544.1:0-7315 GCF_011386835.1 Chrysemys picta bellii | reverse complement strand
TGTGGGTCTGGTCCAATGTGGAGGATTGGCCTGGTCTTTTGGGGGCACAGCTGGTCCTGATCCTAGTCTCTCTGCCCCTGTGCCTGGGAGGTGGGGGGAAGGACTATCGAGACTCGTATGAATAATGACACTAAATAAAATGTATTAAAGTTTTTCATATTTTTTAATTTTTAAAACATTTTAAACAGTTTTTAAATTCGCCCCAATTTCATACAAAAATTTAATTCAAGGCCTGATAGTTCATATGAGAAATGTGAAGGATGAGAGTGTGATGGTTGGTTCCCTTTTAGTGGGAGCAGCACATGGCTGGTGCTTTGGCTTCTGTGAGCTGTCTCTCCCCACACTCTCCCTCACACACAGTCCCCCCAGCACACACCCCAGGGCTCCCTGCATCCAGGTCACTTTCCCCACCTGAGCTGTGCTGTGAGGCATCAGGAGCTGCTGCTCTCCTGCCCTCCCCTCACGCAGCCCAGGCAGGGAAAGTGACCTGGATGCAGGGAGCCCTGATGTTGCTCCTCGCTCCCCCGTCACAGCTTCCTATGGGTCTGCGGGGCAGAGGAGCAGCGATCCGGGGAGGAGCGAGCAGCAATGCCAGCTGCTTTGGGCATCCAGGTCAGGTTCCCCATGTGGGTGCAGGAGGGGGATGCAGGGGTCAGGAGTGAAGGAGGTGCAGGGATTAGGGGCGCAGTTGAGAATTCGAGGTCTCTAACACCATAGACTTAGCAGGAGATTGGGGCCTTTTGGGAGCTGGCTTCTTGCGGTGGGAGACCAAACTCCTCCTCTTTGGACCCTCACTGAGTCCTCTGAAGTCTTCCCCCTCTTAGGGAAGACCTTAGCTGAGGTCGGAGGGGCACTGGATCAGTCTGGAGACACATGTGCTGGTGTATGTCTACTGACCTGGCTCGGAAGACCCAATTGAAGCTTCTGAAGTTGGAACTCTCCCTGCGACCTGCTTCTGAACTCTAGATTTCAGAGCCAGGCACGAGTGACATGTCTGGGAGATATGGGACTCCCCCAAACATGGGATACACTTAGAGTGGCTGTTGCTGATCTGGATAGTCTCCCGACAAGAGGCATCATTTGAAACCTGGTGAACCAGGCCTGCCCACCCAGGCCAAACAAGTTCCCTAGAAAAAATGGAGGAGAAAGGGAGAGCAAAAAATTCAAACCTCTCACGAGCATCTAATTCTGTACTGACAACTAACACTAACTAGAACCACTAAACTAACTGCATAAATACAGGAGGTTATCCAAAATGAGATTCTCTGGCCTTTCATCCTATCTGCTATTGCCACAAAAAGTTGCATGGATTTACGGAATGGCTTGGTCTTCTCAGTGTAGAAGGCTGGGGCACATCTAATGTCCAATGAGTAAAGACACCGTTCCTCTGAATTCCTGTGCAGTTTCGGGAAGAAAACTGGCAGAAAATAGCCTGGTTATTGTGGAACTGCGAGACCACCTTCAGAAGAAACGCTGGGTCGGAGCGTAGTTGAACCTTGTCCTTGAAGAACACCATGTTCGGTGGTTTTGACGTAAGGGTCCTGATTGCCGAGACTCCTCTGGCCAAGGTAATTGCCACCAGGGAGGCAACCTTCCAGGAGAGGTACAGCAGAGGACTTGATGCTAGCAGTTCAAAGGGAAGGCCTGAGAGTTTTGACAGGATCCGGTTTAGGTCCCATGGTGGAATTGGTTTGCAACTTTGAGGGTAAAGTCTTTTTAACCCTTTAAGGAAGCAAATGGACATCTCATGTGAGAAGACCCACCTACCGCTCACCGGAGTGTGGAAGGCCAAGATCATTGCTAAGTGTACCTTGATGAAAGCAAGGGCTAGGCCTTGTTGTTTCTGATGGAGCAGGTATTCCAGCACAGACTGGAGGGAAGACCGAGTCAGCCAAAGACCTTGTTGGGAAGACCATACTGAGAAATGCTTCGACTTGGCCAGGTAAATAGTTCTAGTAGATGGCTTCCTACTACCTAGCAAAACCTGGTGAACTTGCTCCGAACAGGCCTGTTCCTCCAGGTTCAACCATGGAGCTTCCACTTGGTGGAGTAAGCAGCTGTGATCTTGTCAGAGCAGGACCGGGAGGGGTGGGAGCAGCAGCCAAGGCGCCACTGACAAGTCGAGTAGTGTGTCAACCCAGGGGTTTGAGGTGAGCTCCCCAACCTAGATCAGATGTGTCCAAAATTAAAGACACTGAAGACTGGGGGGGGTAACGAAAGGAATGCCTGCAGTTACTGACTGTGGGTCCTTCCACCAGTTAAGGAAGGCGAGAATTATAAGCACCAAGTCTAAGTGGATTTGGTGAGCACACCGAGGCCAACCAAGTTTGCAGGGGTCTGAGGTGCAGCACTGAGCGCCGTACCATGTAAGTGCACATGGCCATGTGTTCCAAAAGTTTGAGGCAGAACCAGACTGTCAAGATGGGGTGGGCTCGACCTTGGATATCAAGATCCAATGTTCTCCAGAATCGAGCCTCCGGAAGGGAGGCTCTGGCCTGGGTCAAGTCAAGAACTGCCCCAATAAACTCTATTCTCTGGACTGGAGTGAATGTTGACTTTTGCTCGTTTATCAACAGGCCCAGTGCTCAGAAGGTGGCTTGGACCAGGCTGATGTTGTTCTTCACTTGAGCCTTTGAGTGGCCCTTGATTAGCCAATCATTGAGGTACGGGTACCATCATCGTGCATTTCGTAGAAATCCGAGGGGCTGCAGACAGACCAAAGGGGAAGATGGTGAACTGATAATGGGTCTGGTTTATGATAAACCTCAGGAAACTTCGGTGGCCTTGGAAGATGACAAGGTGGAAACATGCGTCTTTCAAGTCAAGAGCGGTCCCCTGGATCCAGGGAGACCATGCAGAACCTCCGTTTCTTGAGATAACTGTTGAGGTGACGCAGGTCCAAGATGGGTCAAAGATGCCCTTTGGCCTTCAGGATTAGGAAATATCTAGAGTAAAACCCCTCTCTCTCTCAAGTTCTGGGGCACCTCCTCCACAGCTCCTACCCGTAGGAGGGCTTGTACCTCAAGCTAAAAGTTGCTCATGAGACAGGTCCCTTAAGAGGGATGGGTAGAAGAAAATTTAAGGGTAACTGTCCACCACCATACTCAGCACCCAGCAATCCGAGGTGATGAGGGACCATGCCGGACTGAAGTAGGAGAG
Organism: Chrysemys picta bellii; assembly: GCF_011386835.1. Lineage (NCBI taxonomy): Eukaryota > Metazoa > Chordata > Testudines > Emydidae > Chrysemys > Chrysemys picta. The sequence continues at coordinate 4,156 of NW_027055544.1, read as the reverse complement.
TTGGTCTGAAAATAAAAAAAGGGGGGGGGGGTGCGCGTAGGATCCAAGGCTGGAACTGATATATTGCCCTCAGGCACACCTTCCAAAGCTCTGTTTGGGGCCTCCTGAGGATCTGTGCGACCCTGGTAGTGTGGCTGAAGTGGATTGGGGCAGTTGCCTACGCTTCTAACCCCTGCTCCTTTTCTCGAACAGGTTCTGACATAGTAGTGGAGTCAAGAAGTGGGCTGGTTGCTGGGGCATGAAATGCTTCCTCGAAGGAGCTGGGGAGTAGAGGCCCAGGAGTCCTTCAGACCATGGAGCTGTGTCCCCATTTGCTCTGTGAAGAGGGAGGTACCCTCGAATGGGAGGTCCTGGATTGACTGTTGGCGCTCCAGTGGTAGCCCCGAGGGCTGAAGCCAGGAGCATTGCCTCACAAACACTGCAGAAGCCGTCGTTCTGGCTGCTGAGTCAGCTGCATCCATAGCTGCTTGGAGTGAGGCTCTGGCTACAGTTTTCTCCTCCTCTAACAGGATGGAAAACTCTTGGCTGGAGTCCTGAGGCAGAGTGTCCTTAAACTTGGCCATAGAGTTTCACATATTGTAATCATACTTCCCACGCAGGGCTTGTTGGCTGGAAATACGAAGCTGTAACCCAGCCAGCGAATACATTTTTCTGCTGAACAAGTCTAGCTTCCTTAAGTTCTTCTGCTGCCTGCCTGGCCTTGCCTGTCCCTCTCATTGGCTGCTGTGACCACAAGAGACCCAGGAGGAGGGCCAGAACACAAGTATTCGTACCCCTTGGTCAACACGTAGTATTTCTTTTCTGCCTTCTTTGAAGTAGGAGGCAGAGAAGATGGAGTGTGCCACCCAGGGACCTGACCGGACCCATAACATCCTTGTTAATGAGTAGGGCAACCTTGGATGGGACTGCTGTGGACAAAATGTCAATGAGGCTATGCGTTAACTCCTTGAGTACCTCCACCACCAGCCCCATGTTAGCAGCTTCACTTTTTAGAAGCTCCCGATGGGTTCTAAAGTCATCTTGTGGCACCAAGCAGCTCGGTCCCAAGACAGCTTCATCTGTGGAGGAAGAGGAAGAGGCCTGAACCAGTGGGGTCTTCCTTCTCTTGTTTGGCCCCAATTACATTCCCCAGGCCCACATCTTGTGTGTTGGTATTGGGCTCAGTACCAGAGACTGGGTCAGATGCAGAATGGTGAGGTGGAGGGGCCCTCCTTTTGGACACAAGCAAATAGGAATGATTGGATGGTGGTCCTGGTACTGGGGGGAAAGCCCCACAGGTTCCAGAATGGCCACTGGACCTGCACTGGCCATTGTTCTCCAGGCCAGGTGCCGGCAGGTAGACCTACACTGGGATCAGGAGGGATGTAGGATGGGTAGTGCTGGATCAGGGAAGACCTTGTCAACCACAAGAAGGCCGGTTTGCCTGTGGTCAGTACTGAGGCCCCTGGTGCCAGGTAAGAGCTCGAAGCCCCATGCTCCTTCTGCTCGTCACACTCATGGGAGCCAGTGGTTGTCCCATTGACAGTACCGGGAGGGACAGTAGGTCCCTGCCACTGCAAAGGCCTCCAGGGTGGAAGGCACCGTGATCCTGCTGGCGTCACAATGACTCCCCAGCATCGACAGGTGATCCCACTCCAGACTCAACAGCACCTGTGGGCAGGGTGGAGTCAATGGTGCTGCTAGGGCACCGGAGGTGGAGGAGTGGCCTGACATGGGTCACACTCCACTGAACTCACCTTGTTTGTCCTTTTTTGGGACCGGAGAGCATCCCCTCTCAGACCGTTGCTTATGTTTCTTTCTTGTCACTGGAGATGGAGAACAGTGCCAAGAAACATGTGCGGTGCTGGAGGGGCATTTTGCACTGAAGCCGAGGTGCTCGGTGCCCCTGGCTTGGCTCAGACACCGGCCTAAGTGCGGCTTCCATTAGGATAGCCCTTAGTCTAGCTTCCCTGTCTTTCTTTGTACGAGGCTTAAAGTCTCAACAGATTTGACAACACTCTCATAGGTGAGCCTCTCTCAGACACTTCAGACAGCTGGAGTGTGGGTCGCTCCCCAGCATAGACTTGCTGCAGGAGGCACAGGGTTTGAAGCTGGAGGACAGGGACATACCCAGCCCCAGTGGCAAAGGGAGCCCCTCTATGCTAAGAGAGGGAGCTCTATCTACACCAATGCTATTTACATTACTACTAAAACTAAGACTAATAAACTAGGCTGAAGAGAAACCACTGAACAACACCTTGCTGAAGCAAGAGTTGTTCTAGTGACTGTCACGGGGGGTAAGAAGGAATTGAGAGGCTGCGGGGCTGGCAGTGCCCCTTATAATGGCACATGGCACCAAAAGGCACTAGAGCTGGCCTGACTGATATCACTATGGAAAAAAATTCTGGCGAATGTGCACACGGTGTGCACATACCTAATGTAGAACGGACATAATCACTTGAAGAACCTGCTTTTCATATTTAAATGAAATCTGTGATTCACCCATAATCCCGACTCTGGGAGCTGGGTCTTTATGGCTGAAGGAATACAAGGCACTATCAAGGTCTTGAGAAATGGGCAGGGATAGGGGGGTTGCTAGTAAAATGGTGCCTGAGTCAGGAGGTGAAGTTAGGCAAATTAGACCTTTTCTGGGGAGGTTAGGGACTCCCTGTCAGAGCCAGAGACCTAGTAGGCGCTAGCTGTAACTGCTATGCACAGAAACAGTTGAGAATTGTGGAAGAAAAACTCCACTCTCAGGTTGGAAGCAACAAAATCAGAGACAGCTTTATTCAAGCAATTGCAAGGGAAGAATACAGCTGGCAGAGAGCATCCCTGCCTCAGTTTCTCCAAAGTACAACAAAATCACACAAGTATTTATACCTCTTTGTGACGTGCATTAATTAAAAACATCTGCATTTTGTTTAGGCTGTTTGCTATCTAGTCCAGTATTTACTCACTTTCTTTTCTCAAAACATCGTTATCTCAAGGCTAGGCCACACTGACTATTCTGCTGTTTTCCACTCGCTTCTGACATGAGCCCGGCTTCTACAGGTCTCGCGATATTAGGCTAAGACTTAGGTCAACAGTTGCTCTGTTTCTTACACTTAAATGGCAACTTAAACGCTCTCTTTTTTTCCCTGCTTCCACACTAGTGAGTGCTATGCAAGCAGTTGCAGGCAGACACAGCCCAAGTGCAGCTGAACCCACGGGCAAGGGGTGTAGGGGGTAAGTTAGGAAAAGCAGCTCAGGTCCGTCGACAGCCAAAACCACGAAACACCCGGAAGATGTGATGGGTTCTATTTCTGACTCTGCTGTAAGTGTCTGATGGCTCCTTACAGTATTTAGGTGGGGACAATTCATTCATATAATCATTTAATGTGCTATTGGGCTGACCAGCCTTTGGACTAACAAAGGTACTTTTAGTTAAAGTGTAGACTGGGGTGGGCAAACAACATTGGGGTTGGGGTGTGGGAGGGGGTGCAGGTTCAGCTGGGGGTGTGGGCTCTGGGGTGGGGCTGGGGATGAGGAGTTTGGGGTGTAGGAGGGTGCTCTGGGCTGGGACAGAGGGGTTCGGAGGGCAGGAGGGGGATGAGGGCTGGGGTGTGGGGAGAGGCTCAGGGGTGCAGGCTCTGGGCGGCACTTACCTCAAGTGTGGTGCAGCCCTGACCCAGCACCCCGGCCGGAGCAGGGCCAAGCCACCGGTGCGGCCCCCGACCCAGCGCCCCAGCCGGAGTGTCGGAGCAGTCCCAAGCTGTGTGGTGCGGCCCCCGACCCAGCGCCCGGTGCGTGGTGCAGCTCACTGGCTGGCTTAAAATGGCCCGCAGGTCGTAGTTTGCACACCCCTGGTGTAGACTCATTGAACCTTATGGGGAAGGGATAAAGATTCCCAACGATGGCAAATACCAACTATCACCCAAGTTGGCCACATGCTATTTACACTGGCCGTCAGCAGCTGAAGCGGCTCAGCTGGGCCATGCAGCTCAGTGCTTGGAAGCAGAAGGAATTTCAGATCGAAACTAAACACTAAAAATCCAGCTGTCAAATGTTTAGAGGTCTGTGTCATGGGTGGCCAAACGGTGATCACACCGGGGATGTGCTGTCTGGGATTAATGCCTACGAAGCCTGTTATGTGCCTGATGTTTGTGCCCCCCCCCTCCAGCCCCCCTTCGTCTCATCC
>NW_027055543.1:0-7323 GCF_011386835.1 Chrysemys picta bellii | reverse complement strand
TGGACAGTGTTCAATGTGGGTTTTTTTAGAAGCACCATAACTGAATTTTGGGTTGGCAAATATTGTGATACATATATATTTGTTTGGATTTTTAGGTGCTTTATAATTCCACTCTTGGTGCCGTCATTGTGTCAGATTAGTTTTGTCGCTTCTTTTCTCTTTACAAACATTAACTAAGTAACCTTCCTCATACCTGGGAGGTACAGAAGGGTCAGTATCATCTCTTTTTGGTACATGGGGAAACTGAGGCACGGGGCGGGGACGTGAGTTGCCCAGCATCACACAGTGAGTGAGTGGCAAAGCCAGGATGAGAAATCTATTTCTGGTTTCCAGTCCCATACTCAAACCATTAGACCACACTGCTTATCCTTTGCATAGTTTTGAGTATATTTATTGACTTTATTAAAACAACAAAGTTCCAAAAGGAACCCCCAAACCTTTGCTAATATACAATTTGAGTCGAGGATTTATTTCTGTATTTGAAAGAACTAGATTCATTACAGCTGAGCATTTACATGCTAAAAAGGAAGGCAATTCTCAACTGAGGTTCTGGTACCAACCTTTCATCTGGCCCCAGCTACTTCTCATTTTGTAGAATCGCAGAACTGTGGGGCTGGACGGCTCCTCAAGAAATCATCAAGTCCAGCCCCCTATGCTGAGGCAGGACCAAGCAGGGTGCGATTCCCTGCTTGAGGAGACATCCCTGCGCTAGCTGTCATCAAGCTAGCGTGTTAAATAGCAGCGTGGCTGCGACAGTTCAGGCAGTGGCTTGGGCTAACCGCCGGAGTACGTACTCATAGGGTCCGGGTGGGGTTGTACTCGGGGTGGCTAAGCCCCTCTCACCGCTGTCCATGCTATCCTTGCTACAGTGCTATTTTAGCAAGCCAGTGCGAATATGTGTATGCGAGCTGGGTATCACACCCCCAGCTGCAAGTGTAGAGATACACTTGGTGGGGGGATTGGCAGGGGGTGCAGGGTCCCAGGCCCAGATTCTCAGAGGTATTTAAGCTCCTAACTGCCATTGATTTCCATGGAAGTTAGGAAACTCCATACCTTTGAGGATCTGGGCCCCAGTTCTCGGGCTCTGCTGTCTTTGGCTCACATTTTTAGCCGGAGGACGACGCACACATTCTCACTAGCTTCAGGCTGGAAATTGTCCCGCAGACAATAAGATCGACTGAAACAAAACTGGCCACCCTTCCTGACTTGTTGCAGAATGGACGTGCACAGCTTGCCAAGGGAGGAGAAGGAGGAGGACGCAGCTGCTGAGGGCACATCCACCTTGGGAAGAGAGGAACATTCCAGTGGGAGTCAGCGTGAGCCGGAGCTGGCTCGAGAAGATATTCAAGATGGCCCAGCCAAGGTGGTTCCTAAGCAGAGTGGGCCCATCCTAAGGTGTCTAAAGCGAATCTGCCAAAAAGTGAAGAGAGGCAAGACGCGATATCCCCGAACTGTCACTACAGGTAAAAGGAAAGGCTAAGGATGCGCTAAGGGGTGGGAATGAAGGGAGGCAAACTCAGTCTCAACCCCCAGGTGTTCAAAGATTTGCAGTGATCCCAAAGGCTCTTGGGTTTGTGTTCCACTTAGGGAAAACTGAAGACAAGGCACAGAGAGTGTGTGTGGGGGGGAAACATGGAAAAAGTGGAGGAGGGGAGAACAAATAGATGTGGCCGCATGGCTTTGCTAGTGGGTGGACGGCGCTCTTCCATGGCTGAGTCTGCATGCAGCTCGAGGGCAGCCCTCTGTTCTGCACGGGGGGCAGAGATCACTGCTGGAGCTTGGCAAATAAATAATGAGCTAGCAGTAATCAGTCCCAGTACTAATCATCCCGGAATCTCCCAGAGATTGGAATGACAGGAGACAGTGTTCCTGAATCAGGACCAGTTTGGTAAATGCTGGATCTCCGTGAGGTCCTTCCATCCCCAGTGTGAACACAATACTTACAAGCCCTGATACAAACACTAGACCCGGGTGACGGTCAGACCCCTGTATTTCTAAGGCTCTCCAGCACTGGTGGAGGTGATGATGCCCCCAGAGCCTGTATTTCTCTGGGAACCTCTGGCTGCTGGAAGAGGAAGGGCAGTTTCTATTTCTCTCCACCACACACTGCTCTCCCTTCTCTTTCTTACCCTTGTAGTGAAGTCATTGCTTGGAGCAGGCAGAACAATACAACACTAGGGATGACTGACTAGCCCAATACCTGGGTTGGAATGGGAGTCCTATTTCTGGATCCTAGAGCCTGGTTCTCATTACACTAAGGCCTCTTTCCACTGCTCTGGCAGGTACATCTCTCTCAGGAACCATAAGGAGGAATGGGGAGGGAGTAAAATGGGGCCTAGGTGTGGCCACGCCTCTGCACCCAGAAGTGTGCAAAGGAGACACCCCCACACACACTCTGGGCCCAGCTGGTGCCTCTCCACAATAGGGCCCTGCTCTTGGAGAGCCCGTAGGCATTACTGTAATAAAAATCTTAAATAACAACTAGAGACTTACATTGTTTCTAAATGAAAGCTTAGATGCTGCAGAACAAAAAGGCATTAGAAAAAAGAAGCCAATATGCCAGGCCACCGCAGCCCATCCCACGCTGAGCCCTGGTTTAGTCCAGTCTAGTTTTAAATGTCTTTAGCCAACGTTTCTCAAACAGTGGGTCTTGACCCCAGATGATTACACAGAGCAATCAAGGGAGTCAGGAGGCATTGAAAATTGTATTATAACCTAAAGCAAAAATAATCTTGCTCCCCCACTCCCTGCACACCTTTACCCTTCAAGGTCAAATATTCTTGGCCAACCTCTCACAACACACGTGCAGGTGAATTCTGTAGGGCTAACGTTGTTAGCAATGACACATTTCTAACTCTTATAGTGAGTGTAAAGGCGAAATTCTTTGACTTTGAATAAGTGGCCAACCTGAAAACCACAGACTTAAGCAATGGGGCTTCCACCACTTCCCTTGGGAGGATGTTATCCTGGCTGTTCCACCCATCACGAGCTCCTAGCTGCTTTCCCATGCTGCTGACGGCGGCAAAGCAGGATATGTGAACTGAATCCTAATTGCAAGAGCATCAGCCAGTCCTTTTCAGCCATATTTGGCTGGCTAATGTTCATGCTGTCGGACAAATCTATTATTTGGTTGGCCCTATACAGTACAGCGAGTCCTGGTATTTCTTTGGGTCTATGCTCATTCATGTCCAATCGGAGAGCACAAGATATTTATTGCGTAATGAATCAATAACATTTATCCAAGAAATAAAGGGGGTAGAGGATGTGACTGGAGTCAGGAGAACTATCTTCTATTCCCAGCATTGCCAGTGACCTGCTGTTTGACTGAGCCAGTCACTTCACCTCCCTGTGCCATGGTTTCTCCGGCCATAAAAATGGTGGTAATAATACCGGCCCACCTTTAAAAGCCATTTGGAGATCCTCCACTGAAAAACTCCATAGAAGTGCAAAGGAGTCTCATTCTGGGTCTCTCTTATTTTGTTTTTGTTTTTTAAGGAATCCCCAATTTGAGTCTGATTTTGATCACCCCAATCTCTCTTGCTTTGAGAGTCAGTGGCTTATTTCACCAGCATCACAGTTTCCTTCACTTCTCCCCTGCTCAAGCAGGATATAGATGTCTAGCCCTATTCAAAACAAACGGTAGGAATCAAACCAATCAAGCCAACAAACAAAAGATAACCCTACCCAGAGCAGAGATATCTTACCCCAAAAAGGGAGATGTGCCAGTGACGCCAAGCTCTCCACTAGGAACTTCGCTATTGCTCATTGATTTTAGCTGGAAGGAGCCCAGATACCACGGTGATGGGCAGCAGTATACAACCCCAAGACAGACAGACCGTGTCCTTTCTTTGGTTTAAATGAACTGTCTTTTGGGCACCAATCAGTCCATGAATGACACCTGAGGGCGCGTTCGTTGTTGTACTTAAAGTACTGCACAGGATCTTTTTAGGGGGAATAAGGCAAAACACCACATTTATTAGTAGTACATGTATTCATTAACACTGTATTATATGCATATAATATATTACACTTACACTCACACACACACACAAACACACTCCGTCTTGTTGTTACCAATTAGTTGCTCCCCTTAACTTCACTGGCCAGGTGAGTTAGATGGGGGAGGGGGTGGAGCCGGGCTTCTGCTGATCCGGATCGATGCTCCCATGTTGACAAGACGAGACCCAGGGTCCTCTGCAAGACACCTCACTTTTATAGCAGCTTTCCTCTTATGCAAATCTATATCAGCTTCAAACTCTGTGTCTGTGTCCATTGGTCCTTTGTGCTGCTTTCTTTTGAGTTTTGTCCCAACGCTGCAAAGAGGGTGTTTCCAAAAGAAGGTGCTTGCTTCTAACCCCTGAGGCGCCGTAGGTATGTCTGCTTGTTTTTAATGAGCCCACTTGACACATTTTATTGTCCTTGGGTCTGGCTCCCAGCCCCTCTCCAACAGTTGAGGCTGTCTGGAGGTGCTGCCTTCCATGCCTTGCTCATCCACACCTCATTCATTCAACAGGGCAATTGATTAAGAGTGGGGGGGGGGAGAGCTCTTGTTCTACTGCTAGCAAAAAGAAATTTTTCTTCTATCTTATTCTATCCTTAGGGGCTATAATATTATACCAAGGGCAATGCAAAGTTTCTAAATGAGGCTTTGATACAAAGTCCCATGAAAACAGAAGTCACACGTGGGTAGACCCACCACAAGGTTATATGAAGAGGCACAATGTAAAGTCATATGAAAATTATTAGAGATTTATCTACATCGTTCCCCTTTAACCAGTAATGGCAGTAATTTCTTTCTTTCTGTCATTCCTTCTTTCTTATTAGTCCCAGATATCTCGTGCATGGAGACTATTTGGGAGGCGGATGAAAGTGGACGTGAGCAGCATGGCTGTGCTATGGAGGGAGCCATGCTCCTGCTGGAATCATGGAGAAACACTGTTGACTACTTCAATAGTAACAAAGAGGTATAAACCTTCTCCATCTAATCTGTAAACTAGTGTCCCCTCACGCTGTCCGTCCCACCTGACCCAGCCTGGGACATCCCAGAAGGTTTATCACATAGGGTCTGACTTCTCTTCAAACCCTTTGCCTACAGCACTCAACCTTTCTTCTTTCACTTACTCCAGACAATCCAGCCTCTGGATGCTTTTCTCCTATTATACATATTAGGTGCCTTCTCCAGATACATCCCACAAACTCTCTGGTGATCTCATGCCCCGTTTGTCGGTGGTATCCTTGATTTGCAGGGATTTCCCACCACTCTGTGCTAGTTTCAGTAGATTCTTGCCGGGCTACTCCCCTGCCTCACACTATCCGTTGGACTCAAGGACGAGACATTTCCACCCAAGGTCTCCCCTGGCGACTGCTCCTCTCTCAGGGCTGGTCTACACTGGGGGGGGATCGATCTAAGATACGCAACTTCAGCTACGAGAATAGAGTAGCTGAAGTCGACATATCTTAGATCGATTTACCTCGGGTCCTCACAGCGCGGGATCGACGGCTGCGGCTCCCCCGTCAACTCCGCTTCCGCCTCTCGCTCTGGTGGAGTTCCGGAGTCGACAGAGAGCGCATTCGGGGATCGATTTATCGCGTCTAGACAAGACACGATAAATCGATCCTCGATAGATCGATTACTACCCGCCGATCCGGCAGGTAGTGAAGACGTACCCTTAGACCTTCACTGACAAAACAAATGGGTCCAGCTTTGTCGCTTATACACATGGTGTCAAGGCTGAATCCCTACTCTGGCACTTTGAGTGCAGAAGGTGGAGGCTGGCAAGGATTTAAAAAATCAATACTTGCCACTCCAGGCTTGTATTACACTCCCAAGGTTACAGCTTTTCTCTGACCTTGTCTTGGTAAACGCTGCCACCACCCAAATGCAAAAAAACCCCTTGGACCCAGGAAGGAGCACTTGGGAATTCTTCCCTGTGGGGTATCCTCAAGCCCTTTCAAATCCCGCCCCCCCGTCCCCAGGGAAGAGCTGAGAAAGAAAACAAAGGAAATCTGCTGTTGCCACCAGCTAATTAAACAACATGCACAAACCTCTTAGGACACCAAAAATCCAATTCTGTTCTTCAAAAAGGTAAATTTTGTTAAAAACAAAAAGGAAGAAAGTACATCTGGAACTTAGGCTTTTTGCTAGATCTTAAAAGAAAACAATTACAAAAATTAAGCATCAAGAGAGCTCTCTTGAGGTTCAGCTTCAAGGTTACAAGCAAAACAAAAGTATCTGGGGTTAGCACAGAGGAGATCCACAAGCCAAAATAAAGAAATAAACCTGATCGCGTCTAGTTAAACATTCTCTGTCCAATGATTTTTCTCGGTATGGAAGATGAATTTTCATACCTGGTTCCAGCCTTACACAGAATTGCTGCTCCGTGTCCCATCTCCAGAGAACAGACACAGACAAAGAGAAGTTTTTTCCCCATTTTAAAAAGTTTTAGCCCTCCCATTGGATCTTTTGGTCAGGTGCCCACTCCTGTTCCTTTAGCTGGGGAACTTTGTTAACCCTTTACAGGTAAAGCAAGCAGAGAACAGCCACCAAGAGGGACTTTATAGCTAACTGGCTGGCTGGGTATTCATAAAAGGGAGCCCCCCCCCTTCATTTATTACACATGGTCACGCTACATCTGGCTACTTGTCCTACAGAAAACAGGCCCTGTGTGGAGTCCTCCACATGGAGTCCCATTGCTGTTCTGCTTGTTCTCCTTGATCCAACCCTTCTCTGAACAAGTAGCTCACACAGTCAGGTCCTACACAATCCAACATTCTGCTGGAAGCCATCAGAACCCTTCTTAGACTGTCAATTCTTGGGAGCTGGGCCTGTGTCTTCCTTTGTTTGCAGACAGAGCCCAGTATATTGTAGGTGCTGCCCGGATACATCATCATCCTCAACTCACCACAATTTCTGATCCTGATTATTCATTGCTCTGCAACATTGTTAATTTATCTACCAGGTGTTCCGTGTAGAGGGGTTTTGAATGAAGGTAGAATATTCTACCCGATGATGTTCTCTATCTAAATCCCTTTCACCCTGATATATATTTTTTCTCATTTTGGTTTAGGATTTCATTATGAAAAAAAGTTTCTTAAGACTCTTGTTTGTTCTCAGCAAGAGCATCGACTGGCATAACATGCCTGACTTTTTTATTCATAACTTTGCATCAGACACTGCAGGAGCCATAGTGGTGAGTAAATAATATACACAGGGTCCGTGTTGTTGGTTGGAAAAGGTTGATGAACTGTGGAGAATACTTAGCTGCTAAACCCACGCTAGGGTCCATGGAATCTGGAGAGTTGTAAAGAACTTTGTTGTATACA
>NW_027055542.1:0-7327 GCF_011386835.1 Chrysemys picta bellii | reverse complement strand
TGAGATATTGAGAAGACAGTCGGACACAGGAGTGATGTGTCTGCCTGAGGTGTTTGTGTCACGTGCATAAAATCTCCTCTCTCTCTCCAACATCTGTCCCCATTCGCTCTCGCTATAACCCGACTGGTGCGAGGTACCATTGAAACGGTGCCCTAAAGAATCGTTGTTTTATTGTGCAACAGACCGAGGTTGCGGCTCCTCTTTCCCAGAGCAAATTCCATTCCTCTGAGGTCATTTGTCTGCCCAGATCCTTTCCCCAGTGAATCAGAGACAGACGTTTTTAGTTAGGAAAGATTGACATAAATCATTTTTCTGTTTTTAAACTGACCAGAAGCCATCACTTCTATTGACGTTTGTGTTCTGGATACAAAGCAGGTTGGGGTTTTTTTGAGCATCCAAGACCCCAAGGAGGGGAAAGATTCCATGGCCTGCTGGCTCTGGCTGGGGGCCAGCTCGCCATGCCTCATCCATCCTCTCCACGCCCTCACCCTGTTTGTGGTGACTCCAGCCCAACGTGGATGTGGAGGTCAGGATGGTGGGAGTCCGTAGCCCTGGCAGGATCCCACATACTTTGTTGGCATTTGGGAGGGGGATGCAGATTCTGGGGATGGAGCAAGCCTAGATGGAGAAACCGAGTCCTGGCTGGGTCAGAACAATTCATCAAGTCCCAGCCAGATCAGACCCAGCACGGGGACTCTGGCACCTCCTGCCCCTTTGCCCCATCTGCTCAATGGCTGGAAAGTGCCACTCACCCCTTCTTTGAGTCCCCTCACTCCATCTGGATTCCCACCACACTTCACTTGCCTGCCTGGAGCCAACTGGCCTCAAATTTCCCTGGCACAATCTAGATGTTCATCTGTGGGGCTCCATGAAACCTGTTGGAGGAGGAGGAGGAATTCTGGGGCAAAGGCAGTTTGACTCCTACCTGAGTCGCACTGGGGTCCTCCTGGGTCTGGCTGGCACAGCTGTGCCAAGGCTCACGTGCCACCTCCCTGGGCTATCACATGCCAGGAACCGTCTGTCTGACTAGGGTGACCCAGGCTCTAGGTGCCTGTCTGGTGGAATGGGCACAAGGCTGGTTCCCACCACTCTAAACCCACCACTAACATTGCGCTTGGATAGGGCTTCACAGCCAGATGGGTGGCCCCCCCAGCTCTGGGAAAAGAAATACCATCCCGGGGGGTGGGGGGACAGGCCCAGAGAGGAGAAGTGAGTCACCCAAGGTCCCTCAGCAACTCAATGGCAGAGCAGGAATAGACCCAGGCCACCTGCTCCCTGGCATAGACAGGTCCTAAGGCAGCTGCCTGCCCCAGGGCTGCGATCTCTACGTGGGGAATTGGCCACAGCTCCTCTATTGCTCCCACAGCATTAGCTCCCCATGTTGCTGCTACCCCAGGCTTCGCAGAGCACCTGGCCCAACAGCCTCCTCCTCTGTGAGCCCTTCCTGCTCCCCCCTTTCTGTGCGATTCTCACAGCCCAGAGGCATGCTAAAGCCAGCTGTGGGCAGGGCCGGGAGCCGGGGCGCTGGGAAAGACCTGCCAAGTCCCTCGACCTCTCGGAGCACATCTGCAGAGGTTTGGGGGGCCAGGAAGCAGCCTCAGCAACAGCTTTGGGGTGCCAAAGTGCAGTCAGCACAATGGGCTGGGGGAGCAAGGGCTCTGGGGGACACAGACAGGTTGGAGGGCAGCGTGTGGGGCTTGGGAACACAAGCAGAGGGATTTGGGGAGCACAATGAGAGGTTTGGGTGCCTAGGAGTGCACCCTGTGAAGGGTTTGGGGGTGGCAAAGTGACAGGGTTTGGGGGGCAAAAACACACAGCAGTGGATTTGGGGGTGCCTGGGGGGCTCACATAGTGAGGGTTCAGGGGTATCAGGGGGGCTCACACAGTGAGAGTTTGGGGGTGCTGGGGGGTCACAGTGAGGGTTCAGGGGTACTAGGAGGCTCACACGGTGAGGGTTCAGGGGTGCTATGGGGAGATGTGGGGCTGGAGGGTAGCAGGGGGACTGGGGGGCTGGAGGGGAGATGTGGGGGGATAATGTGGGGCTGGAGGGGAGCAGGAGGGTGTCTGGGAAGGATCTTTTGAAGCTGAAAAGATGCGTCTTTGTCATCCGTGCCGAACTGGGGAACACCTGCAGCGATTCCAGCAAAGCCCGTCTGGGCTGGGACCCAGCAGAAGCTGCAGCCCGGGGAGGCGGAGCCTGAGAGATGATTAGGGACAGAACGAACCTGCGCAGGCCCCACTGCCCCCTACAACCTGCCTCCCCCATCCCTACTGCCACATACACGGTATGCAGGGACCAGCCAGCGCTGAGCTGCAGCCACTTCTGGGGTGAGCCAGGGGCAGTTTAACAGCCACATGCACTACATGGCTGTGTAGGGTTACCATTCGTCCGGATTTACCCGGAAATGTCCTCCTTTTTGTACTAAAAATAGCGTCCGGGGGGAATTTGTAAAGCACTCACAATGTCCGGGATTTCCCCCACAGGCAGAGCAGACCGAGCGGCTGGGAGGGCTGCAGGGAAGTCCCGGGCTGGACTCCGGAGCAGCTGTAGAGGAGCCGGATCCGCCCTGCATTCTGAGCAAGTGTATCAGCACAAAGTGCAGCCCTCCCCTTTTGCAACTGGGAGCGGTTTCTGCCATGCAGCGTAGCAAAACGGGAGTGAGAGCACTTTGTGCTGATACAAGGGCAGCTCTCCCCTGCAGTCCGGTCCGGGCCAGGGACCGGGTTTTGTTGTGCAGGGCCAGGGACCCGGTTTTGTTGTGCTGGGGAGCTCAGCCACGTGTCCGGCTCGCACAGAGCCCAACACCCTGTTCTGAGCAGCAGGGTAAGGGGGCCAGGGGGCAGGAAGGTTCTGGAGGGGGCAGTCAAGAAACGGGGGGGGTGGCTTTTTGGGGGTTGTGGAGAAAGTTTTGGGCAGTCAGGGTACAGGTAGGGGGTAGGGTCCTGGGGGGCAGTTGGGGGGGTCTTAGGAGGGGGCAGTTAGGGGACAAGGAACAGGGAATCTTAGGTAGGGGGTGGGGTTCTGGAGGGCAGTTAGGAGCAGGGGTCCCAGGAGGGGGCAGTCAGGGGACAAGGAGCGGGGTGGGTGGGGGGCTGAGAGTTCTGGGGGGGAGCTGTCAGGGGGCAGGAGTGGGGAGAGGGATCGGAGCAGTCAGGGGACAGGGAGCAGAGGGGTTTAGATGGGTTGGGAGTTCTGGGGGGGGCTGTCAGGGGGCAGGAGTGCGGAGAGGGATCGGAGCAGTCAGGGGACAGGGAGCAGAGGGGTTTAGATGGGTTGGGAGTTCGGGGGGGGGGGCTGTCAGGGGGTGGGGAGTGGTTGGATGGGGCGTGGGAGTCCCAGGGGTCTGTCTGGGGGTGGGGGTGTGGATAAGGGTTGGGGCAGTCAGGGGACAAGAGGCAGGGAGGCTTAGATAGGGAGTGGAGTCCTGGGGGGCAGTTAGGGGCAGGGGTCCCAGGAGGGGGCAGTCAGGGGACAAGGAACGGGGGGAGGGTTGGGGGTTCTGGGGGGGCGGGAAGTGGGAGGGGCAGGGGCGGGGCTAGGGCGGGGCTCCTCCCGTCCTCTTTTTTGCTTGCTGAAATATGGTAACCCTATGGCTGTGCAAACATGGCTGTTTAGGACAGGAAGTGAAGGTCGCAGTCATAGCAGGGAAGATGGAGTCTGGCTGCCTGTTGGGGACTCTGGCCTGTATCTGCTGTTCCCCCTCCCCCACAGCCTCCGCTCACTGCGCAGCCGGCGCAATGCTCTGGGCGTCAGCGCAGCTGCAGAGCCCACAGCCTGACCCGGTGCTCTGTGCTGCGCGGTGGCATGGCTGGCTCCAGCCAGGTGGCGCGGCTACCTGTCCTGGTGCTCTGGGCGGCACGGCTGTAGCGCTGCCAGCCATCATGCTCCAGGCAGCACGGTAAGGGGGCAGGGAGCAGGGGGGGGTTGGATAGAGGGCAGGGGAGTTCGGGGTGGTGGTCAGAGGGCAGGGAACAGGGGTGTTGAATAGGGGCAGGGGTCCCAGGGGAGCAGTCAGGAAGGAGAGGGGGGGTTGGATGGGGTGGTGGGGGGCAGTCAAGAGCAGGGGTTCTGGGCGCGGTCGGGGAGAAGGGGTGGTTGGATGGGGCAGAGGTCCCGGGGGGGGGGGTTGGATGGGGCAGTCAGGGGCAGGGGATCTGGGCGCGGTCAGGGGACAGGGAGGGGTGGATGGGTCAGGGGTCCCAGAACGGGCCGTCAGGGGACAGGGAACAGGGGGGATTGGATGGGGCAGGAGTCTCGGGGGGCTGCCAGGGGGCGAGAAGCAGGGCGGGTCAGATAGGGGGTGGGGGCCGGGCCAGGCCTGGCTGTTTGGGGAGGCACAGCCTCTCCTAACCGGCCCTCCATACAATTTCAGAAACTCGATGCGGCCCTCAGGCCAGAAAGTTTGCCCGCCCCTGCCCTAGAACAAGGGAGCTGCTACAAGGATAGTGAGGGGCAGCTGGTGAGGGTGCTAGAGAGACCTGAGGTGGCCGAATGGGGGTGGTGGTGAGGAGGGGGGAGGAGGTTGGGATGCATTAGGCGAGGTATATCTAGTAGGGATAAGGAGGTCCTGCTTCCGTTGTACAAGGCGCTGGTGAGACCTCATTTGGAGTACTGTGTGCAGTTCTGGTCTCCCATGTTTAAAAAAGATGAACTCAAACTGGAATGGGTGCAGAGAAGGGCCACTAGGATGATCAGAGGAATGGAAAACCTGTCGTATGAAAGGAGACTAGAGGAGCTTGGGTTGTTTAGTCTGACAAAGCGAAGGCTGAGGGGGGATATGATTGCTATCTTTAAATATATTAGAGGGATTAATACAAGGGAGGGAGAAGAATTATTCCAGCTTAGTACTAATGTGGATACAAGAACAAATGGATATAAACTGGCCGTGGGGAAGTTCAGGCTTGAAATTAGACGAAGGTTTCTGACCGTCAGAGGGGTGAAATATTGGAACGGCCTTCCGAGGGAAATGGTGGGGGCGACGGACCTGTCTGGTTTTAAGATTAAGTTAGATAAGTTTATGGAGGGAATGGTTTAATGGTAAAACATAGTAGTCAAGGAAAACCAAGCAATGGTAGGTAAATAGTATAATGGCTAACAGGGGTCAGGCTGGAGACTCTTGCCTATATGCTCGGGGTCTTACTGATCGCCATATTTGGGGTCGGGAAGGAATTTTCCTCCAGGGCAGATTGGCTGAGCCTCTGGAGGTTTTTCGCCTTCCACCGCAGCATGGGGCAGGGATCTCTAGCAGGAGGGTCTCTGCCGATTGAAGTCACTAAAAACAGGATTGGGGACTTCAACAGCAGAGTCCAGGGAAGGGGTAGGGACGGTTTTATGGCCTGCAGCATGCAGGGGGTCAGACCAGATGATCATAATGGTCCCTTCTGACCTTAAAGTCTATGAGTCTATGAGGTTGGGGGCTGGGCTGTCTCAGGGGTAGGAGGGGTTGAGGCACTGGCGCAGCAACACTTTTGGGCCATGAGCTCCGCTCTTCGCACTCCATCCCTGGGGAGGCGTGAGGCAGATCCAGGCAGGACGTGGTGCTGGGGCCCCATACAAGGCCGCAAGGATGCGGGGGGTGGGGGGAAGGGAAGTGGCAGCAGCTTCTGAGGAGAGGAGCCCTCCCTGCCCCATATGTCAGGGGCACTTCCCCCCAGCCCCACCCCAAGGAGAGCTGCTCTGTGGGCACCCAGCGCAGCCCCCCTCCCCTGAGTCGAGCCGCCCAGCTGCTCTCCCCAGCACAGGGAGCCCCAGAATGTGCAGGCCTTCCACCCACCACCACTTGGGGGTCTCCCCATCCCCACACCACAGGGCTGGGCTAAGGGTCCTGGGGACTGGGACCCCCCCCACCCCCGCTCAGGGCACCAGCCCCCTCTGGGCCAAGTATCCCACAGCTGCTCTGAGCCTGGCCCTGCAATGCAGGGCTCTCCCCTATCCCCTCTGGGGACAGCAGCTGGTCTGGGCCCAGACCCATCATGGCAGAGCTCAGCCCAGACTCAGTGCCTGCGCGGAGCAAGGTCACAACATACGGTCAGCATGAACTCTGCAGGGGAAGCTCCCTCTCCTGGGGGAAGCCCTGGCGTCCAGGGGGCACTGAGGAAGCTCAGTGCAGGCCAGGCCCTCTAAGGCCCCACAGCCGCCCACATGACCTTGCATTGGGGAAGCAGAAAGGGGGACCAGAGGAACCATAGTTATGGCCCGTGGCGCTATACAGACATGGCCCAGGTGACCTGGTCATGGAGGCTAGGGGGTGGGGAGGGGGCTGTCCACTTGGCCCCCCACCCAACCCCTCCACCCACAGCAGGGAGGGAGCTCCTGGCAGCAGGACAAGGGTGTGTGGGGAGGGCAGGGGGGATGGTGCAGCCCTGGAGTCAGAACTCCTGGGTTCTATCTCCAGCTCTGGGTGGGGAGTGGAGTCTACAGGTTAAAGAGCAAGGGGTGCTGGGAGCCAGGACTCTTGGATTTTCTACCACTATCTCGCTGCACAACCCGGGGTCAGTCCCTGACCCTCTCTGTGCCCTGCCCTTTTAGTTCAGGTGGTGAGTGGACTCTGCCATCTCCCTAATGCGGTTGCCAGGGGGTCCAGTCACTGCCTCCCCACCCTGGATCACCCCAGCCTCAGTCTGACTTAGGAGTCTGGGATGATGGGGCGGCTGCCCGAGGGAAGGGCACAAGACAGGCACCTTCTGTCTCCAACTCTCTGTAGAAGGAAGGACTTTGGGGGGAGGGGGAAGGCTGGAGGGGCCTCATCCCCCCAAGGGGTGCTGGGTCTGACTGAGACATCTGCAGATATGGGCGCTGTTTGGGGAAGCATTTCCCTGCCCCTCTGTTGTCTATCTCCGCCCCTTCACTCCCCTCCCTTGGCCGGTGCACAGCCCGCACTCACTGGGTCCTGCACTGTCCATCTCCCCTCCCCGCCCCGCTTCCCTGTGTCTCCAAAGGGGGGATGCTGACCCCTGGCTGGGCCATGTCTGTATTTAGGGCCCCCTGTTTCTGGCGCCAGGTGACTTTGTGGGTGGCTCAGTGGCACCTGCGCAGATCTTGAGCACCTCCTCCCACAGCCCCTCAACTGTTCCCCCCACCTCCCGCCCCCCCAGCGCAGTTCCCCCTTCATGTCCTGGGGGCAGGTCCCTTAAGCTGCATTCCCAGACCTAGACCTCAAACCTCAGCCCCCCACTGATCAATGCTGGTGGGGGCCTGGGTCCTCGAGGCCAGAGCCAGCAGAGGGGAGACGGACTGGTTCCTCTGTCCCTGTCCTGCCTGATATGGGGCCCTGGCTTGCGTGCAGACATCTGGAGCTGGGCAGAACCACATGGCCTCTTCCCCTCC
>NW_027055541.1:0-7329 GCF_011386835.1 Chrysemys picta bellii | reverse complement strand
GATTAGATAGCTGTTAATAGGCAGCAGGTTTAAAATGAACAAAAGGAAGTATTTCTTCACACAACGCATTGGCAAAGAGTTTCACAGGTTGGCTGAGGATGTTGTGAAGGCCAAAACTATAACAGGGTGCAAAAAAAGAACTAGATAAATGCATGGAGGATAAGTCCATCAATGGCTATTAGCCAGGATGGGCAGGGATGATGTCCCTAGCCTCTGTTTGCCAGAAGTGGGGAATGGGCGATGGGATGGATCACTTGATGATCGCCTGTTCTGTTCATTCCCTCTGGGGCACCTGCCATTGGCCACTGTCAGAAGACAGGATACTGAGCTAGATGGACCATTGGTCTGACACAATATGGCTGGTTTTATGTTCGCTCAGTTATTCAGGGAATCCTATGTTATTTGCTAGAGACAAATGTTATGCAGTGAGCTATATATTAAAATATCTGCCCACAGCAAGCCTCCAGTACCCCACCATTTTGGGATATGTCTATTCAGTGTTTTGGGGCCCTTGGGAGGGAGCCTTTCAGTCCAGGTTGAGAGGCTTGGGCTAGCACTCCAAAAGCAGCGGTGTAGACAGTGCTTTGGAGTCGAGGCTCGGGCTGCAGCTCAGGGTTTGAAGCCCATCCCTCCCAAGGCTACAGAGCCCCAGCTCTCCTCCAACACACTGTGTAGACATAGCCTGATAATGCTGTACACTGCAAACTATCATGCTGAAGTCAATGAGGTTATTCAAGGCGTGAGGTACTGGTCTCTTCAGTGTGAATACAGGTATCAGGATTGGGCTCCAGGAAAGAAGTAGTC
The DNA here is from genome assembly GCF_011386835.1 of Chrysemys picta bellii. NCBI lineage: Eukaryota > Metazoa > Chordata > Testudines > Emydidae > Chrysemys > Chrysemys picta. Next base: position 6,525 of record NW_027055541.1, on the reverse strand, counting down.
ACTTCAATGGCAATTCACGGATGTGCACAAGCTGGCCGAAGGTAAGGAAATAATTAAAATACTGGGCAATAAAAATGAAGTCATCAGTGCGGAAAGACGGCTCAGTAATTTGGTAACTGGCCTAAGAGACTCTGTTCAATTTCCTTGTACATTGGCCAAACTGGACTCTCTCTATGCAAAAGAATATATGGGCACAAATCAGACATCAAGAATTGTAACATTCAAATACCAGTAGAACACTTCAATCTCCCTGGACGCTCAATAGCAGACTTAAAAGTGGCCATTCTTCAACAAAGAAACTTTAAAAACAGACTCCAGCGAGAAACTGCAGAACTGGAATTAATTTGCAAACTTGACATCATCAAATTAGGCCTGAATAAAGACTGGGAGTGGCTGGGTCACTACAAAAAGTAATTTTCCCTTGGTTGATACTCACACCTTCTTGTCAACTTTTGGGAATGGGCCACATCCACCCTAATTGAATTAGCCTCATTAGCCCTACAAAAAGTAATTTTCCCTTGGTTGATATTCACCCCTTTTTGGGAATAGGCCACTTCCACCTTGATTGAATTGGCCTTGATAGCACTGACCCCCCACTTGGTAAGGCAACTCCCATCTTTTCATGTGTTGTAATATATATACTGCTTACTGAATTTTTCTCTCCGTGCTTCTGATGAAATGGGTTATAGCTTATTCCCAAGTACATTTGTTAGTCTCTAAGGTGCCACAAGGACTCCTCGTTAAAACTAAGTGAATACACTTACCATTCTCTTTTTGTGAATGTGGTGGATTGTTCTGTTATTTTCCAGGAATTACATTCTGTGAACAATCATCAAAATCTATAAAGGGAGAAGTAGCTATCTGCTAAAAAGTGCATGGTCAAATGACCACCTCTCCAGATTAGTGATATCTATTGGGGAAAATACATAATCAAATTCAGTATGATTAATCATAGAATATCAGAGTTGGAAGGGATCTCAAGAGGTCATCTAGTCCAACCCCCTGCTCAAAGCAGGACCAATTCCCAGCTAAATCATCCCAGCCAGGGCTTTGTCAAGCCGGGCCTTAAAAACCTCCAAGGAAGGAGACTCCACCACCTCCCTAGGTAACGCATTCCAGTGTTTCACCACCCTCCTAGTGAAATAGTTTTTCCTGATATCCAACCTGGACCTCCCCCACCGCAACTTGAGACCATTGCTCCTTGTTCTGTCATCTGCCACCACTGAGAACAGCCGAGCTCCATCCTCTTTGGAACCCCCCTTCAGGTAGTTGAAGGCTGCTATTATGTTGTATAGTTTGAGAGTCTTACCGTGATGGTGTTGAATGATAAAGTCAGCAATGTAGTATGTCATGAAAACTGGAATCCCATGTAAAATTACTATTACAAAGTGGATGTTGACATTTCCTGGGCTAACGTACTGAATTGCAGCTAACGCAACGTGAGCTATATAACTATGTGGAAGCATTCAAAACAGCAATTTGACTCTTTGTTAAAGCTGTTTGCTGACGTGCAGTTTCCAAGTCATTGTTATATTTAAAGACCATGCTAGCTGCATTTTTGTTGTTTCCATCAATTGTAAAGGGGTTTTTATTGTTATAAACAATATGCCAGCTGTATTTAGTGGCAATATTTTTATTAATTGTCCTGTAGGGAACTCATTTAATTGTGAAAGAACAGATGTTGTTTCACTAATGAAAACCAGTGTGTCTCTTTTGAGGGAATAAATGATGTTTACTAACCCAGAGACATTATTTTTGTGAGAACATTTATGCCATTATGACTTCTACCAGTACCAAAACAAACTACACTTAAATGCAATTTAAGTAAGAAATATCACTGCATAATGTCGAAATTTGGAGCTTAAGTTGCGTGCGTTTCTTAATTAAAATTACACATGAGAAACGAGTATCTTATAGAACAGCATGATGATACATAGATCTTTCAGGATAAAGCTGAGGAGTTTAGACTTTTTTATCTGCATTAAAAAGAAGATACTTAAATTAATTCATAGGAGTAATGCCTGCATGTGTGTGCAGTTACATATCCAATTTAGAGATTCCTACAGGGAAATATTTGTTTAACTTCTAAGAAATGGATGGCAGGTGGAATTGATACAGATGAGTATATTAAAGTACTGTAATCACGTTTTTATTCTGTTGCCACCATTACCAACAATCATGGGCAAAAGATTACTGATGTAAATTGTTAATGTACAATACCTGCAGGCAGCCCTTTAAAGCTTCTATTTGAAATCATTTTCTAAGCAAAGCCAGGAATTCTCTAACTTTGGAAGAGAGAGAGATTATCTCATGGACCCTTTTGGTGAGCATGTGGGTCATTCCCAATTACGGAGGCCAACCCCACTCCTGTTCACAAATCATCGTGTCTCTGTAGCAACAACAGTGAGTTTAAACAAGGCAAAAAGTAATGGATTTTTAAAGGCTGGTTATTTTCGGTGAAAGATTCCCCAACAAAATGGAAAACTTTCATTTCACTTGAAATTTTTCATGGAGTATTCGGATTTAAAAGAGGAGAGGGGCGAAAGTAGGGGGACATGAAACTTTTCATTGAAAATAAATTCAGAAGGAATTTATTTCAAGTCTTTTGGTAGAAAAACTGAGAAACATTTGAATGCGATGAACTTTGTTTTTTTAAACAGGCTTTTTTGTTGTTGGAAAAAATGTTTTAATAAGTTGGCTGTTTCATGTAGTGTAGCAGCGGGAAATAAGAGAAGGAGTAGAATCCACTATCCAGTTGAAGTTAATTGTAGCTATAGAGGTCATCACCTCTTAAAAAGCAGCTTCCGTCTCAACAATCATCTCTCTGCAGACCACCAGTGGCCCACAAACCAGACCTGGAGAACTGCTATTCTTCTTTGTTGCGCTACAACCAGAATGGTATGATTTGCCTGTTCAGTGGTATCAAGACACAGGGTTTATAAATTCCATGGATGATCTGAAAAATGCAATGATGAGATGCAAACCCTTTTCCTTAGTAAGATAGGATATGGGAAGAGAGCACTCCGCCGGGCAGAAAGCAGTCACCGTTCACTCAAGCCCGGAATACCCCAACTCCTGCCGTAATGAGTAGAGTGTACACATTGCACATGCGCACTTTCTTACGTGCCTATGTACGTTTTTGGGGACTAGCAATCACAGCTGCTTGGCCAAGCACAGTCAAACCAGACGCATGGCCTGGTTATTTTTAATACGATAAAAGCAATGTTCAGAAAGCATCAGTATGAACAGTTGCACTCACTGCTTGAGCAACCCCATTGTTTCAGGGTAAGTGCGAGGACGCTTGCCCCACTCCCTTCTGACTAGGGTTATAAGACACAGAGCCGTGCAACCTTACACACTGTTAGCTAGTTTGCCTCATAGCCAGCACCCGTACTTTGGTTTCTGTGAGGGCTAAGAACAGTGTATTGCCAGCAGTGACATGTTACCACCCACCTCTTTCTAAGCAAACACATTTATGCCCAAGGTAAAAGCATTATAGAGAAAATGTAATAAAAACAGCGAACAGATTTAAAACACGCACTAAATATACCAGGAGTCTCACACCAGTCTTGTGGGACCTTGCTAGGTCAAATTCCTTGCAAACCTTCAGCAGGAGCGGGGCTTCTCGGACAAAAGCTCACATCCATTTACTGAATCAAAAGAAGGTCTGGTGTCCGTTTAAACTTAGCCTTTTTATGCCCAAAGACCTGTTTTTGTTTGAGTCTCTTGAAAAATCAGCTGGAAGCAGTCTATGTAAGCCTCGCTGGGGGCAGTACCTCTCTACAGTTGTTCAGTCTCAGTGCCTCACCTGCCACCTGGTTTTAGTTCTTTGAGGAACTGTGGTAATCTCCTTCATACCCCCATGGAACAGAGTACAGTCATACATAAATCATCCACAGATTTAATACAATGGTCCTCAAAGATACTGTAGGGGATTGTAGGGATTCTTGCCCAGGCAGCCACTGCAGGCCATCAGCCCTCTGGCTGAGTAGCATCTAGTTCAGATCCCTTTCAGGGTCAAATGTTTGCCCTGATGGCTAAATGAGCCCTCCCTCTGGACTCTCTTCATGACCCTTTTGACAACTCTGGGGTCTTCACTCCAGCTCCAGTACTGGGCACTGGCCCCTAAGATGTCTGCTCTCCTGCAGACTCTGGATTCACAGGAATCCCTCGTCTCTCTGCGGGTCCTCCATGCAGAATGAACTAGCTCCTTTTTACGAATCCCAGGTGTCCATTAAGTTATCACCTGACACCTTAGTCCCAGCCTCTCTTTCTGAGAAGCAGCTAATCCATTACAGAGCAGTTGTCACAGATGTGACTAACGGGCTTTTAACCCGTTGGGAGTCAGACCTACCCAATGCCAACATTCTCCAGTTTGGGTTCCAAAAGCTGGCTGACACCACAGATCGAAGCGGGAACCTTCGGCGCTGAAACACCAGTTGTTACGGCTTGAGCAAGAGGGCCAGGCAATAGGGCTGTAACGGACTCTGTGGAAAAGGCCCAGAGAAGGATATATACCACACGCTGATCACTGGGCTGCAGTGGTCTCCAGAAAGCGATTGTAAAGCTGTGTCAGAGCAACCAGAAAGTAGCCTATATCTGTCATGAAAGGCTATTTTATATCAAACCCTAGTCGCCCTTCAGTGGGGACAACCTGCAGAAGAGCACAGTCTGGGCCATTACACATAAGGTCTTAGGATGAACTAAGGAACAATTAAGAGGCACTGCTGTTAAATGCCAGACCTATGGTTCATACACCAGTTGCAGTTCAGCATGAGGTCTCTGACAATGACATAGATTTCACACGCATTCCTGACATGGCTGGATGATAATGCAGGCCCTAGATTAGAGGAGCTGGGCCCTCCAGCTTTTCTGGTAGCTCAGTGTCCAAGACCAGAACATGAAAGGAGTGAAGTGACCATCTGTTTGAAATCCGATCTTGATTACAACTTACTCTGAGCAGCTGGCCCTTGTACACCAGGCAGAACCAAGATTTAGGTTTCTCTCTGGATATATACATGCCTGGCTAGAAGAGTTATGCATTTTCACACAAAACAGCAGTAGATCTTATGGCACCTGGAGAGATGCTGCTCTATTCAGTTTTAGCAGCTCAGATTTATTGTTGTTTGTAATTTAACCCCATGCAAAGCTGAGCCGTACAAGTGCTCTAGCTTGCACTGATGCCCTGCATTGAAGCCATGTTTCTAGCTAGGTTAGCTAGCACTGAACCAGCTGGAAGGAACTCTCAAAGTTTCAAGGAATGGTCCAAAATTAAATAGCCAAGTGGCACCTACTGTGTTTGAAAGCTGGACACTTTAGGTTCCCTTTAGCTTTTGATTGAACCATTAGGGCCTGCTATTCAACAATACCCTCTACCTCTCAAAAGCAAAGTTTAGATTATCATTCTGTCCCTCTAGCTCCTTTACAATCAGAGGTGAGGCGGGCATATCCCTCTCACACAGGCTCAGTACTTCAGGGGCACATTCCTAGCAAGCCATAAATCACAAAGAAGCCCTGAGCCAAGGCTGACCCAGAAATCTCAAGACCTCTGTGAGACAAGAAGGAATGAAACCTTCCCCCAGGGAACTAAGGTTCCTGCAAAGTGAACTTGAAGAGCTCCGTGTGTCTTGGTCAGCAGAGCCTATTTTGCAGCCATGAGATCCTTGGGAATCACCGCTGAAGCAACACATCCCTATTCAGTACCTGCCGGTTGGGTGACAATCCACCCACCCAGTTACGTGCCAAGAGGCAGAGCCAGCCGCAACAGGGCAGTATAAATATTGCACTCACCAAGCACTGCCCTGCCACTAAGGAACTGACCCCCTTTAGAGAGCAGATTTGGTCTCCAGACGTTAGAAGTCTCAGCCCCTTTACACTCCCGATACCAGAATTCACCAGGGCTCTTTCTAAAACCGTCCTAGCTGCTAGATATGCTCCTCCCAACAGCCTGTTTGCTGCACCCAGAACTCCTGTCTACTCTGGTTCCCACCAAGGCATGTAGCAATCAGCTGGACCCCACTCTGCACTGCCCTCTTCCCAATCTCCCTTAAAGGAACAGTTGGCCAGGCTCACTAGCCCCAAAACTCACCCTCCTACTGGTTTCCCACCTTCTTCAAGGTCTTGTTCAGCTCGTTTATCTCCATTCTGTCTTCCTCAGATAATGATCCAGTTCCCCTGGAATTGGAAAAGGCCCATGTCGTTAAAATAGAGAGGATTTAACTCTGGCTCCCAGATCAGCATAATGACCAATTCCTCTCCCCACAGGTCTCCTACCACACCCAGCATGCCTGACCCAGAGACACAGGGGTAACAGGAAGGTGAAGGCTCCTCCTGACATCCGGTCCCTCCTAAGCCAGCAGCAAAGCACTGTGATTGAGTTACACGACAAGCAGCTGTGGTGCAAGCCGCTCCCTCCCTTGTGCCCTAGATGTGCTCACCCAGACCCTGCTCCAGGCCTCCCTCTACCTCAGCAGGACCATAAGTTCAGCCTCCCCAGAGCCTCACCCACATGCCACAAAGCAAACA
>NW_027055540.1:0-7330 GCF_011386835.1 Chrysemys picta bellii | reverse complement strand
CACGCTTCTCGACCCTGCAACCTGCCAGCACCTGGCACACGCCATTGAAATGTGCAACAAAGGACACGAGATGGGACCTGTTTATTTTGTTGCACGTGGCACCAGTTTGTTTAGTGTGATGTGCTCCAGTCTGCTCATTTGGGGACCAGGTTTTGGGATGAGGGGGAGTTTGTGCTGTCACACAAACAACGAATGAATCTCCCACATGCAATTCATGCTGCCTCCCCCCCCCGCCCGCACACCCCGAATGCCAGCTGCAGCCGGCCCCATAAGTCTGGCTGCCCCAACAAACTGGTAAAGCAGCTTCCAGTGGATTCTGGCTGATTCTGGCTACGCATCTGTGAGGAACTGGGACTGTTCTTACTGTGGTCTTTGAATGCTGACAGGGGAGTGTGGCTGGGATAGTCTGCATTGGGGGATGGGAGACTGACCGGAGAATACCTGAGCGTGTAACATGAGAACCCAGGAAGGGGTGAGAGGCCAGGTGACACCTTTGCCCAGGAAACTGAACAAAGGCTGTGGGAGGGGTCGCTGAAGGGAGAGTTTCAGGAGCTGGCTGGTGGAATGGCTGGGAGGCAGACAGGGCTCTGACCTCCCAAGGGGGCTGGGGTGCCCGAGGACCCCAAGATGGACCTAACTGAGGGGGTCCTGTTTTCTGTGCCTGCGGGACCTGTCTTGAACTGTGTCCCTGTCGTCTAAATAAACCTTCTGCTTTACTGGCTGGCTGAGAGTCATGGTGAATGGCAGGAAGCTGGGGGTGCAGGGCCCTGAGTCCCCCCACACTCCGTGACAGGATCACCCCCATCAACTGGGCGTGCTGGGCCGACCCCATGCACAACAGGGGCATCAGCGCGGCCACCCTGACGCTCTGATTGTGACTCGGGATTGTGGGGGCTTCTCACCTGGAAACGTGGCCAAAGGCGCCAATTGTCCCTTCATCAAAATGGCGCCATCTCCCACTGCTGCCAGCGGGGCTGAGGCCTGCGCGAGGGCCGCCCCGTCCCCACGCTCTGTCTGCATGTGGCAGGCAGGCTGCCCTCCTGACGCTGGCTGCCACCTCCCGCTGGGCTCCAGGAGGCTGAAGCCGAGCCCACAGGCAGACTGGCTGAGGCCATGGTTCAGGGCCTGGACAGCGCATGGGGACTGTGAGGGGATGTGGGGGGAAGGCTGAGCGGGTTGCAGGGGGGTGTGGGGGCAGGGATAGGGGGCAGGCTGAGGGGGACAGAGGGATATGGGCATGAGGGAGACAGAGTGTGCAGGGGGAACGCTGAAAGGGGTAGTAGGTGTGGGGGGCAGGGAGAAGGCTGAGGGGGCCAGGGAGTGTGGGGGGCAGGGGGAAGGCTGAGGGGGGCATGGGGATGGGGCAGAGGGGAGGCTGAGGGGGTTGGAGGTGATCATGTGGGATATAAGAGCGGCTGAGGGAGGTGCAGGGGCATGTGGGGGCAGGGAGCAGAAGAATGTGGGGGAAGGTTAAAGGGGCCGGGGTGTGGGGAGCCAAGGGAGGCTGAGGGGGGTACAGGGGGATGGGGACAGGAAGGAGGCTAAGGGAGGCAGGAGGGAGGCTCAGGGAGATGTGGGGGGCAGGGGAGAGGCTAGGGTTTGTGCACAGAGGACAGTCATAGAGTCATAGAATCATAGAATATCAGGGTTGGAAGGGACCTCAGGAGGTCATCTAGTCCAACCCCCTGCTCAAAGCAGGACCAATTCCCAACTAAATCATCCCAGCCAGGGCTTTGTCAAGCCGGGACTTAAAAACCTCCAAGGAAGGAGACTCCACCACCTCCCTAGGTAATGCATTTCGGTAGGGCTTAGGGGCCACAAACGAGACCAGGGCCCCCTGGTGCTAGGCGCTGTCCAAACACATGATAAGAGATTGGCCCCACCCCAGAGAGCCTACAGTCTACACAGACAAAAAGTGGGTGGGGAAACAGAGGCACGGAGAAATGAAGTGACCAAAGCTAAAGAGCAGGTCAGGAATAGAACCCAGGTGTCCTGACACCCAGGCCTGTGCCCTCAAGCAAACCTATACGGCTATCCTGAGGTCAGCACATCCTTCAAACGGGGACCTGTGCTCGGAACCAAATACAGGGCACATTCCTTTTGGCTTCTTTCTGATGAATAAAGGGTAGTTGTTGTTAAAGCCCTGTGGGGTTTGATTTGCTTTTACATTAGAAATGCAGATTTTGTCCACCCTTCTTTTTTCGTGGCTGGCTCTATGGGTGACGACAGAACTACTGGGTTGACGAGGTCGGTTTATTATTATTTAACGTTTCTCTCGTGGTAGTGCTGAAAGACCATTATCAGCTGGGCCCTACTTTTGCTGGGCCTGTACAGTCATACCTCAAGTGTCACTCCCGTGCTATTCTGTTCTGTGCAGGTCATTATACCACGTTCACCACCACAGTATCACAGCACCTTCCAGTGGTGCATTACACTACATGACTAACACCCGTCACGTATTTGTTCCCTTGTCCTCTCCCAAGGGTGAGAAGTGTGTGCGATCAAGAGGGCTTTTTAATAATACATACACATAGCAACGTGTGTGTGTGTGTGTATATCAGAGAAGGCGCTGTAAAGAAATGCCTTGCATTGGAGCGGATGATGGGGCAGTTTGGGATGGTCCTTAGTGGCACCTTAGAGACTAACAGGTATATATACAGCACATGAAAAGATGGGAGTTGTCTTACCAAGTGGGAGGTCAGTCTAATGAAGTCATCTGATGAAGTGGGTTCTAGCCCACGAAAGCTTATGCCCAAATATATTTGTTAATCTCTAAGGTGCCACAAGGACTCCTCGTTGTTTTTGCTGATACAGACTAACATGGCTACCACACTGAAACCTGTCTCTTGTTATAGCGTCCTACTGTGCCAGAGAAGCAAAACTATCACCCAGTCTGTGCCCCAGAGAACTTACAGTCCAAACAGGGTGACAGAGAAGTATACTAAGACGTGCACAGTACACTCAGTGTGATCACAGATTTGCACAGCTTTCTCACAAGTACCAAGGATATGAAACCTGAGTGATCAAGGGAGGAAGGAAGGGGGTTTTGGTCAGGCTGCTTGAAACAGGTGCATGGGGAGGAGGTCGGTTGTTCTGGTTGGCACCCATTTCACTCAAATGCCGAACACACAGTAGGGAGAAAAGCTCTCTTTGCTAAATATTCAGTGGTCATGCTCCTTTGGTTTGAGGGATTAGAAAACTCCCTCTGGAGCCCACCAGCAGAAACAGGGAAGCTAAGACTGGGTATGTCTAAAGTGAAAAACAAGAAAGAAACAATTTAAAAAAAAAAAGCCTTTTCATGCTTTCTTTATCCACCATAAAGAAGAAAAAAATAAGAGCTCAAACCCAATTGTTTAGCATGTCACCTTTAATGAGCAGAGGTGAACTTTGTTGAGATCCTAGGAACAGAGTGATGCACTGTATGATTATAGATGTGTCACTGTGTGTTTGTGTGTGAGTGCACCTTTGCTTACTCACCTATATCCACGCACATTTCAGAGGAGAGGGGAGGGGAAGGCAAAGCTGCCTCGGAAAGGTGAGCGGCGTCTGATATGGATTTTATTTGTGTGAACAGTTTGGGTGGCCGACGCTCTCTTCCTTTCAGGCAGTATTTGCTAAATTAATGAGATGTCTCTGAGATGAATCACCGTGCAGCCTGGTGGCAGTACCTGCATTGCCGGCCAGCTTTGAACATTACTAGCGCACCTTTCACAGGAGTTTTACCTTCTCCCAGCAGCCGAGGCTGGGCCGTGCTGCAACGTTCCCAACTCTCAGGCAGGGCTGGCTCTAATTTTTTTGCCGCCCCAAGCAAAAAAAAAGAGTGCCGCCCTCCATAGCGCCGCCATAACACACGCCCTCAGCACCGCGACGCCACCCCACCAACGCGGAGCGCCGCGGAGCCGAACACCCCACCGCCGAGCTGTGCTGCCAAACACCGCCCCCGCCCCCGCGGAGCGCCCCGCTTTGCCGCCACCCCCCCCCGGGAGCACTGCTGCCGAATCCCACCCCCCAGTGCCCCCTACACGCCCAGCCGACGAAACAAAAACAACCCACCCCACCCCCAGCGACCAAACTCCCCCCCCCCCCAAAAAAAACCCCACCACCCCAAGATTGGCCGCCCCTTTCAGGTGCCGCCCCAAGCACGTGCTTGGTCGGCTGGTGCCTGGAGCCGGCCCTGCTTTCAGGGGCTGAGTGCGAGTCCCGGGCTTTGGGCACCAACAGGAGGAGCTGCCATGATAGTGGGAGAAGCTCCTTTGACGCCGTGATGTTCAGGGCTGGGCCTGAGGGCAGAGCTCTGTGCGAGAGCCCCGGGGCTGAGGGCACAGACCTGCCCTGCTCTCCCCGCGTGTCTGATCCCATAGCAGAGAGGGTGCCAGGGCAGGGCACGGGGGACCTCAGCAGAGGAGAGGGCAGTGGGAGGTAGAGGAGTGTTGCTGCTGGGTGCAGACAGTACCAGGCAGTGGCTGGCAGTTCCCCTGCCTTACGGGGAGGAGAGGGGAAGTGGAGTCTCCATCGGAGCAGCCAGCAGGAGCCGGGCATTACAGGCTGACTTTTCTACCTGGGATGATCACACCCATTGGCCGGGGAGTCAAAAGCCGGATGTAAAAACATGCTCTGATTTGTTTTCTTTTTAGAAGAAGGAACCCACCAGCCTCACTGTTCCTTCTCCCCCCTCTGGTGAATACTGGGTCAGCCGCACGGACAAGCCAGTCTGGTGCCTTGCTTCAGGGCTCAGTATCTTCTTCAGCTGAGGAGAAAGGAACCATGCAACAGCAACGTAACGTCACAGTCCCGTTCCCCACCTGTCCTGTGGAGTCTTCTGGCCTTTAGAGCTACTGGTCAGGGCCTCCCCCAGTCTGCGGGGGGCCACAGGGCCTGCTGGCCTCCTCGCAGCCTCTGCTGAGGCTACAGGAGAGAGGCCTCTTCAGTTTGCAGAAAGAAAGAAATCTCTGGGGTGAGCACACAGCAGATGTCTGTTTTCCCAGGGCCAGATGCTGCCACCTTGTCACTGGAAGGACCCGTGTGACCTCTGACCACAGATGAGGGAGGACGCCCAGCCTGGCTAGACAGATTCCTTCCTGGCATGGCTGGGGACAGAAGCCTGCAGCCAAAGCTCACACTGCAGGAAACAACCTGCAGAGGCCTTTCATCTCCCCAGGGTCAGACATCACCACTAGGAGAATGTGAGCGCCGGAGCACTGGGGGAGCTGGGCTGAGATGGCATCCCAGGGCACAACCACCTGTGTCAAGTCCATTCTGTTTCCACGCTCAGCAAAGATGCAGGGAGCTGTGCGGTCAGGAGAGGCGCTGGTCAGAATTTGCCAGTGGAACTGTTTTTCCATCAGAAATTGCCAGCTTGTCAAAATCCAAACGTTTCGTGGGAACACGTCGATGTGGACAAACCTTCAGACAGAAAGCAGGAAGGTTTCGCACGGAAAGTTGCTTGGCTCCCTGCCAGCTCGCCCGCCTGCCCACCTGCTTGACAGGCTGATGGGGGGCCTGGGCTTCCAGGCTGCTGAGAGAAGCCCTGGCTCCCAAGATCCCAGGGTCCCCGAAACCCTCTCCTCGCAGGGGTAATGTTCTGGTTACTGCACAGCTCTAGGAGGAGGGGAGGTATCCGATGCCCCACAAGCCACCAATCCTCCCTGCCAAGGTCCCAGTAACTACGATAGCCTGTGAAAACATCCTAAGCTTTAGGTCACTTTCCCTGCCAGGTGAAAGGGTGCGAGCTGGACCCCTCCCTGCCACCAGAGTCCAGCACTGCCGAGAAAGCCAAGTGTGGACTAAACTAAGCCCCTGGTTAACCCTTTCCCAGAGGAATCCAGAAGCCACTGATAATTGCAGGCTACATGGTGACCTCTCTCTCAGGTCACTCCCCCATCCTGGAATAGGGGTTGGTGAGTCCTGGACGAACGCCGTTCAGCTGGGAACATGCTCCCCCTTCTCGTGCCGAGGACTACATGAGATGGGTGTAGTGGGCACTCCCGATAAAGGGGACAGTGTGACAGCTGCCTTTCAAATAGGCCCCAGGCATGGGGGGGCCACAGCACCCAATTCCTCTGCCCCCCCAACTGCCTTCAACTCCCACCTGTTTATGCTCTCTGTATGTGTGTATATATATCTCCTCAATATATGTTCCATTCTATATGCATCCGAAGAAGTGGGCTGTAGTCCACGAAAGCTTATGCTCTAATAAATTTGTTAGTCTCTAAGGTGCCACAAGTCCTCCTGTTCTTCTTTTTGCGGATACAGACTAACACGGCTGCTACTCTGAAACCTTGCTTTAACGTACAATCACAACCTGCTCCGCTGACACCTCTGACTCCTGAAAGCCCTAAGGCTCCAGGGGAGCAGGCCGTGCCCTGCCCTGCCCTGGCTGCCCCGGGTGTTACCTCGGAGGGAATCGTTCCAGATTCCAATGGGTGGCAGGTCCAGGGAAGAGCCTTATCTGGGGGGAGGCTGTACCAGACCCGCCCGACCCAGGCAGGCTCCCAGGTACTCTCTGCTCGGGGCTGATAAGGCTCCTTAGCAGTTTGTCTCCAAACAAATTCCAGTTCAAGACACCTGAGAGCTCCACAGCAGGGCAGCATCCCCAGAGCGCAGCAGGGCGGGGGTTAGGAGGAGCAGTCGGTAGCCGCACCTACCCCTCGTACGCAGGAGCGAGAAGTGCCAGCCTCTCTGCACAGAGCAGCAGCGTTCAGCCTGGGCCAGACGTGCTGCGGTGATGGGTAAGAGCGGGCTCGGAGAGCCAGAGGGTCTGTGGGGCAGCGCTGGGCCCTTCTGCTCCGCACTAGGGCCGGGTGGGAGTGTTCAGCTGGGATTGGAACCCACCAGCACTTGTGGGTGCGAATGTGGGGCTGGAACGCAACGTGGGGCGCTCCCACCTCGCCTGGGGGCAACTGGGGGGAAGGGCAGAGAGACACCTGGGCTGAGACTCAGAGGAGCAGAGACCCCAGCTCCAGGGAGACAGTCACCCCGGCCCAGCTGGGTTAAATTGCCCAGCTGTGTGACAGCCCCCCCATCCCCGAGGGTTCCCCCCCCGGTATGTCACAGCAGGGTAATGTGCGTATTGAACGGCAGGGGTTGCCAGAGACTGGCTGGGAGAGGCCTTTGGGGATGGAGGAAGCAGCACTAAGGTACATGCCAACCTCTCTACAGAGGAGGGGCCGTGCCCCGCAGGTGTGGGGCAGGGAGCTGGGACACTGCGCGGTGGGTCATTGTCTGGCCCAGGCCCTTCTTAGCCGGAGGCCGAGGCCGAGGCATTTCCTTCAGGTCACCTTCCGCTGCAGCTTGGCCACGGGCCCCCATAGCCACTAGCCCAGCCAGGGAT
>NW_027055539.1:0-7363 GCF_011386835.1 Chrysemys picta bellii | reverse complement strand
ATAACGAAGCTGTGTAAAGCAAACAGGCAGTCGAGCAGCACCTCCCCCACCCCGGCTGGCCCATTCCCAGGTGCTGGAGGCCTGCGAATGGGAGTAGTGGGCTCACTAGCGCAGGCCGGCCTTGCGATCCCTTTGGAGAACTCAGCGTTTCTTTGGGCCCAGCGCTGGCGGGGGGGCGGGAAGGTGCATTCAGTGGATAAGTGGATCTAGGGGTGACCCCGGCATGGGGGAGAGGAGCAGAATCAGACCCACGATGCCCTGATCTCGGATATGGCAGATGATAGAAGCTCTCCGACGGGTTCTCTACTCACCCCGCTCGACCTTCTTGTGGGCCAGGGCCCCGTTGCCCTGCACGGGGGCTACGCAAAGGAGCGCCATCATGGACAGCGCAGACAGAAGCAGGAGAGAGCTGGACTGGAACTCTGCAGGGGACAGAAACCGCTGGACATGAGACCAGGAGAGAGTTTCACAAGTGCCTAAATCCCACTAGAAGTCACTGGGATTTAGGCACTTAAGTGACTTAGCCACTCTTGAAAATGTTACCCTTAGACGCTAAGGCCAGAGTTTTCAGAGGGCTCAACTACTGGGCCAGATTTTCAGAAGAGCTCAGTTCCCAGGTAGGCACCGCAGGACATGGCTGGATGTTCAAAGGGGCTCAGCATGGGGTGGGCCCAAGTCTCTGGAGACGGGGTGAAGCCCACCATTCACCTCTCCCCCGGCCCGGCCGCTGTCTCCGTCTCTGCAGCCAGCCCGATTAGCACACAGCTGGGACCCAGCTGCATGGTAAAAACCATTCAAAGATTGCGGCTCCGATTGCCTGGCTCCCGGGTCCCGGGCGGGTCAGGGCCGGCTGGAGCACTCCCTGTGGTGGGGAAGGAGCTGCCTCCTCTCTCCCCGCGCTGCACCGCTGCAAGGGGAGTGCTGCTCGGAGCAACCCCCTCTGTCCCAGCTCCCCTCGTCCACAGTCACTACCACCAGCCGAAGGGCAGTGCCCGCTCACCCACTCAGAGACAGCAGCTGGGCAGCCTCCGGCAGGGCTCTGCCCCCCTCAGATGAGTGCCAGGTGAGAGGGGCCCAGGGCACAGAGCTGCTGTGTGCCCCACCCCAGGCATGCTGCCCCCTGCACTGCAGCCCAGCAGCCCAGAGGGGGACACGCTGCTGACACTGCAGCTGTTCTGTGGGCCCAGCTCAGGCCAGGCTTAAAGTGGGCAGAGTCGCCAGGGGCCACAGTCCTGGCCAAAAAGAGTTCAAAATGGAGCCGGGTCCTTGAGGGGTGCACTGTAAGCGCTGCCCTAGCAAGGGCATGGCCATTTATTTCAGCCGGGATTAACATAGACACCCCTCCCCGTCCCCACACATGCTTTTCCCAGGCCACCTTCAGCACTCAGCACAGGGATTCACAATGACCTTGCCGGGATCAGCAGCCCAGAGCAATCCAGACTCTTGGACAGAAACCGGCTCATTCACCCCCCACCCCACCCCGGTATATCTATCCCGGCCCTGGTATTACATCTTGTGTAGCTACAGCCCACATAACGCAGAGCACGGCATATGCAGCCCCCAATGGTAAATAGGTTGAGAACCCTACAGCAGAGGCTCACATGTGAAGCTCCAGAGGTCCCAAGTTTGATTATAGCTGCTGCCGGCCCATGACAGTGACAGTTGCAAAATGGCAGCTTTTTGTGGGGTGGGGCGGGCAGTGTGTGTGTGTGTGTGTGTGTGTGTGTGTGTGTGTGTGTGTGTGTGTGTGTGTGTGTGTGTGTGTGTATCAAACCAGAACAGGCTAAAGCCACACTGGAGTCCGGCACCGTGCTTTCTGTCAGCCATCATTGTATTCATGTGGTGTTGCAAAGTTAGAAAGTCCACAACTAACCCCCAAAGTGACCGTGATACAAACGTGCAAATGAATTAGAGAGAGAGAGAGAGAGAACACCGTGTAAACGACACACCGAAACACACTGCTGCAATGGAAACACTTTGCCCAGACATGATCCCCAGACAGATTTCATTGGAAACACCTTCTTTTTGGAGCTGCCTGGACCCCAAATTCTTCAGACAATGTCACAGCCCAAGTAACTGTGACACGCTGCCAGCAATCTCAGGTATCCTTGTGAAAGAGAGGAGAGAGGCGTAACCCCATGGCAGGCAAAGGGTTAAAGCTTTAAAGGAGAAGGATTTCAGTGAGTCTGACAAGCCAGAACTACAATGTTTGGAACTGAAGTGAAATACCAATCTGGAGTCACTCATCCTTGAAAACACGCCTCCCCTTCTCCTGACGCCCCAGAGGAGCGGGGACGCTGCCAGCTAGCAGCCGTTCACACACTGTAATAGTCTAAGGCCTGGTCTACACTAGGCGTTTATGTCGAAGTTAGCGCCGTTAAATCGAATTAACCCTGCACCCGTCCACACTGCGATGCTATTTAGTTCGACATAGAGGTCTCTTTAATTCGACTTCTGTACTCCTCCCCGACGAGGGGAGTAGCGCTAAATTCGACATGGCCATGTCGAATTAGGCTAGGTGTGGATGGAAATCGACGCTAATAGCTCCGGGAGCTATCCCACAGTGCACCACTCTGTTGACGCTCTGGACAGCAGTGCGAGCTCGGATGCTCTGACCAGCCACACAGGAAAAGCCCCGGGAAAATTTGAATTTGAATTCCTTTTCCTGTCTGGCCAGTTTGAATCTCATTTCCTGTCTGGACATCGTGGCGAGCATAGCAGCACTGGCAACGATGCAGAGCTCTCCAGCAGTGATGGCCATGCAGTCTGGGAATAGAAAGAGAGCCCCAGCATGGACTGATCGTGAAGTCTTGGATCTCATCACTGTGTGGGGCGATGAGTCCGTGCTTTCCGAGCTGCGATCCAAAAGAAGGAATGCAAAGATCTACGAGAAGATCTCTAAAGACATGGCAGAGAGAGGATACAGCCGGGATGCAACGCAGTGCCGCGTGAAAATCAAGGAGCTGAGACAAGGCTACCAGAAGACCAAAGAGGCAAACGGACGCTCCGGATCCCATCCCCAGACATCCCGTTTCTACGAGGCACTGCATTCCATCCTCGGTGCTGCCGCCACCACTACCCCACCAGTGACCGTGGACTCTGAGGATGGGATACTGTCCACGGCCGGTTCCTCAGACATGTTAGGGGACGGGGAAGATGAGGAAGGAGATGAGGAGGGCGAGGCAGTTGGCAGCTCTCACAACGCTGATTTCCCCGACAGCCAGGATCTCTTCATCACCCTTACAGAGATCCCCTACGAAGCGTCCCCAGCCATTACCCCGGACACAGAATCTGGTGAAGGATCAGCCAGTAAGTGTTGTAAACATCTAAACATTTATTTTTAACAAAACAGGAATATTAAAAATTAAAAGAATGGGTTGTTCATGATTAGTGTGCCCTAGGCGCTTAACGGTTTAGTAAGGGGCAGTGCAAGTTTTGAAAAGAAATCTAGCAATGTCCGGTTTTCAGTGATTGTCCTGCACAAGCCGCTCTACTGTGTATTCCCTGCTACTGCAGCTACAGTAAAATGCGGTCTATATGTGCGGGGATAGAGCAGTAATCCTCCTGGGACATCTCGATGAAGCTCTCCTGGAGGTAACTTGAAAGCCGTTGCATGAGGTTCTTGGGGAGAGCGGCCTTATTGGGTCCTCCGAAGTACGACACGTTGCCGCGCCACGAGATTATCAGGTACTCGGGGATCATTGCTCTGCACAGCAGGGCGGCATACGGCCCTGGTCTTTGGAGGCTTTCCCGGAGCATTCTCTCTTTGTCGCTCTCGGAGATCCTCATCAGGGTGATGTCGGCCATGGTGACCTGCTTTTAATTAGGTAGGGGAATGTTAGTGTTGGGACTGCTTTCCCGTTCCTTTACAGAACTGTAACCGCTGGTTTGCAGCCACGCGGTGGAGGCGGGAGAGGGGCAGCCGAAAGGGATCATTCCCGGGGACAGCCGCGAGGGGGTGGGACAGGGGCAGAGTTCCCGCTTGCCGGATTGCTGGCAGCAGGGACTGACATTGATTTAAATGTGAAATGAGGCCAGTGGTAATATAAAAGTTTTAAACTGCCACAAGTGTACGGCTTACCATGTCTGCCTGCAACAGAAATTCCGTTGTGCTGCCTCGCTTCTCAAATGTGCTGTTCAAGACCCCAGGCACAGAATGCGAAGGCCGAGAATTCGACCTTGTGCTGAGTGCGCATGTGAAAGGTGCTGTGCATGGTCTTGTTCACAGAGAAAGACTATGTTCTTTGTTCACAACTACATTTATCTTTCAGAGGAATTCACTCCCTTTTTCCCATTTCCACAGCCCCGTCTGCGACTGTCTCACAACCTAGCCTGGAATCACACTCCCAGAGGCTAGCGCGGATTAGGCGTAGGAAGAAGAGGACACGGGAGGACATGTTCTCTGAGCTTATGGCCTCTTCCCAAGCCCAGGCAGCACAGCAGACCCAGTGGCGGGAGAACTTGACCCGAATGCACCAAGCCAACATGGATCGGGAGGAGAGGTGGCGGCAGGAAGACCAGCAGGCGACTCAAACGCTGCTTGGACTACTGAGGGAGCAAACGGACACGCTCCGGCGCCTTGTGGATGTTCTGCAGGAACGGAGGCAGGAGGACAGAGCCCCGCTGCAGTCCATCTCTAACCGCCCTCCCCCGCCACCAAGTCCCATACCCACCTCACCCAAAGTGCAAAGAAGGAGAGGCGGCAGAGTCCCTGCTAACTCTCACTCCACCCCTGCAGAGAGCTCTAGTAGCAGAAGGCTCTCATTTCCCAAAATTTGAAAAGTTCTTTCCTTCCCGCCTGACACAAGCCCACGTCCAAGTTTCACCTCCCAATGCCATGTGTAGTTGATAATAAAAAATTCGTTTCTGTTAACTACTGTTTCAATCATGTTCTTTTGGAGGAGGAGGGGAAAGGGGGTTGGAAATTGGACAGGACAGTCTCCTTTGGCAGGGTACATAGTCGGGGGCAGGCACAGCAGCAGGGCACATACACAGTGCAGTGATGCAGTGACTAGTTGCCCCGGTTAGTCTGGGAGGTTGTTTTGATGTAATGTTGGGGGGGGTGGGTTGCTCTGTGACTTTGTGGCGGGGGAGGGCAGTTACAGATCTTAAGCGCCGGTCCTTAGACAGGATCACAGAGCCACACAGCATGGGATCTGTAACCGTCCTCCCCCTGCCACAAAGTCAAATAGACCTCCCATACACACAGTCCCGATCAGGAGGGGTGACAGGCTCCGTTGAAACAAGCATCCCACCGCAGCGGAGCCTGTCAATCCTTGAGTTTAGAAGCTGCATTCGCATCACAACACTAGACCCGCCCCGCACCACAGTCTGCGTCCCAGTTTTAAAAAATTCCCGCTAAAACAGTATTAAAGAAAACGGTGTGCTTTAACAAAGTAGAACTATTTTTATTTCGACACGTGTGTTGGAGGGGGGGTGAAGGGGGTATGTAACTGGATAGGATAGTCAACATTACCTGGGTAAAGAAACGGGGGCAGGTTTAGCTTCTCAGTACACAAACTATAAAATCACAGGTTACCCTGCTCACTCAGGAACTTTGCTTTCAAAGCCTCCCGGATGCACAGCGCTTCCCGCTGGTCTCTTCTAATCGCCCGGCTGTCTGGCTGTGAGTAATCACCAGCCAGGCTATTTTCCTCAACCTCCCACCCCGCCATAAAGGTCTCCCCCTTGCTCTCACAGAGATTGTGGAGCACACAGCAAGCTGCTATAACAATGGGGATATTGGTTTCGCTGAGATCACAGCGAGTCAGTAAGCTTCTCCATCTCCCCTTGAGACGGCCAAAAGCACACTCCACCACCATTCTGCACTTGCTCAGCCGGTAGTTGAAGAGTTCTTTTTCAGTGTCCAGGGCGCCAGTATAGGGCTTCATGAGCCAGGGCATTAGCGGGTAGGCTGGGTCCCCGAGGATGACTATAGGCATCTCCACATCCCCAACAGTTATTTTGTGGTCCGGGAAGTAAATACCTTGTTGCAGCCGTCTAAACAGACCAGAGTTCCTGAAAACACGAGCGTCATGAACCTTGCCCGGCCATCCCACGTAGATGTTGGTAAAACGTCCCCTGTGGTCCACCAGTGCTTGCAGCACCATGGAAAAGTATCCCTTTCGGTTAATGTACTGGGTGGCCTGGTGGTCCGGTGCCAGGATAGGGATGTGAGTTCCATCTATGGCCCCACCGCAGTTTGGGAATCCCATCGCTGCGAAGCCATCTATGATCGCCTCCACGTTTCCCAGGGTCACTACCTTTGGCAGCAGTACATCAACGATTGCCTTCGCTACTTGCATCACAACAACCCCCACGGTAGATTTGCCCACCCCAAACTGGTTCGCGACTGACCGGTAGCTGTCTGGCGTTGCAAGCTTCCACAGGGCTATGGCCACTCGCTTCTGTACACTCAGTGCAGCTCGCAACCGGGTGTCACTGCGCTTCAGGGCAGGGGACAGCAACTCACAAAGTTCCAGGAAAGTTCCCTTCCGCATGCGAAAGTTTCGCAGCCACTGGGATTCATCCCAGACCTGCAGCACTATGCGGTCCCACCACTCAGTGCTTGTCTCCCGTGCCCAGAATCGCCGTTCCACGGCATCAACATGACCCATTGCCACTGTGATGTCCTCGGCGCTGGGTCGCCTGCTTTCTGACAGGTCTGTGCTACTCTCAGACTTCAGGCCATCACCGCGGTGCCGTAGCCTCCTTGCCTGACTTTTCTGCATCTGCCTCAGGGAAACCTTTATGATAAGCTGCGAGACGTTGAGAGCGGCCACAACTGCAGCGATGGTCGCAGCGGGCTCCATGCTCGGAGTACAGTGGCGTCCGCGCTGTCAATGACTGGAAAAGCGCGCGAACTGTTTTCCCGCCGGCGCTTTCAGGGAGGGAGGGCGGGAGTGATGGACGGATGACGACAGTTTCCCAAAAGCACCCTCGACTCATTTTGTTACCCAGAAGGCATTGCCGGCTACACCCAGAATTCCAATGGGCAGAGGGGACTGCGGGAACTGTGGGATAGCTGACCACAGTGCACCGCTTCGAATGTCGACGCTATCACCGTTAGTGTGGACGCACAAAGTCGAATTACTGTCCTTAGTGTGGACACACACGTTCGACTTTGCAATATCGATTACAAAAATTCGATGCAAGTAAAATCGAACTACTCTCGTAGTGTAGACAAGGCCTCAGACACAGAGGGCCTGAGTTCGACCTGTGACCTTGGAAAACTCATTACACTGCACCATACCTCAGTTTCCCCATTTTTAAAACATGGTTTATGCTAGTTCCTTTGTGTTCTAAAGTACTTTGGCCCCAATGCCCAAAGGTACCTGGGGCAGGGCGGGAGGATTCCTGCCTA
>NW_027055538.1:0-7378 GCF_011386835.1 Chrysemys picta bellii | reverse complement strand
GCAGGATTTGACTAGTAGCCTTTTAAAAAAAAAAGTTTTGAGGTGCAGAAGGACAAGGAAAAATGTGACACCCTGTCCCAGACCCTGAACTATTTCTGTGCTACAGGGGTCCCTTTACGAACACAGCAGCCATCTCCATACAGCAGCTAACAAAAAAAAAGCTTCCATGATCCTTAAATCCTGACCCTGTCCCTCTTCCATCCTGCACTGTCCTTTATTACACAAAGGCCTTGTCTACACCTACGTCAGCATGTAGGGTGCGTGTAGCTACACGTGAAAGGCTGTGGTAGGGAGGGCAGCCAGGCTCAGCTTGGGGAGCTGCCGGTGCCATTCCGCACTGCCTCCCCCCACCAGAGCCTTTCCCCACTGGAATCTTTCACTGCCGTGGGGAAAGGCTCTGGCAGCGGGGAAGGGGCAGGACTCTACCCTACTAAATATAGCAGCGTAGACTGGGGAGGCCCTGAATGGGCATGTAGGGTGCATAGCCATAGGGTTCAAGCGTCCCTTTACTTGCCTTAGCCAGTCCTCAC
The DNA here is from genome assembly GCF_011386835.1 of Chrysemys picta bellii. Classification (NCBI taxonomy): domain Eukaryota; kingdom Metazoa; phylum Chordata; order Testudines; family Emydidae; genus Chrysemys; species Chrysemys picta. The sequence goes on along the minus strand of NW_027055538.1, from coordinate 6,848 downwards.
CATCTACACTGCTGTTACACCCGTGCTAGCAGGGTCGAAATAGCCCCAAGTGTAGACCTACCCAAAGCAACCACCTCTGTTCCTGGAGTCCTAATTGACTGCGCTTGAAGAGGCTTGGGGATTGCAAAGGAAGGCAGGGTCCAAGTTAACACCCTAGCCCAGCAGCAGCCCCTCTGGTGGGAATTCGTCCTGGGCTCACTGCAAGGAAACAGTTCCCCCTTAGTTAGGACTTTGTATTGTTCTTCCAAAAAAGTAAGACAGAAACTAGTCATGTAAGCCACTCACCACAGGGTGGCGCTGATGCTCTGCCTCCCCTACGTTTTTCTCCTCTTAGGTCCCTTTGCAGCGAATCAGATTATGTCCGGTCTCTGTGCCCATTGATGCAGTCTGAGTAGCAGGACCCCTTCAGCCCCATGGTGACATGGGCTGTGATGTGTTTGAATGATTAATCCTTCCTCTTCCTATTCCAGGCCAGAAGGGCTGAGGTGCTGTTTCCCGAGGAGCTGTTCCAGGACTAGCGAGGTAAGCACAGACACGGGCCGTGCACTACAGCTCTAGGTACACGCAGGAGCGCCGCCAGTGTTTTTGCGGCCCTAGGTGGCGGAAGGTCCCGTCCCTGAAATACCGACGGCAACAGGGGCAGCCGAAGATCCGGCCGCCGCCCCCCAAATGTTAGCGCCCAAGGCAACCGCCTAGGTTGCCTAATGGGTTGTGCTGGCCCTGGGTACACCCCTGTAACCCTAGAGGGGCAGGAAACGTGGTCCTTTCCGGTGGAAACGATGGTTGCTTTAATATGAGTGTAGAGTGTTTAGATGCAAGCTGGATGGATAGAAACAGAGAGTTTGGAAGATCAATATGTAGCTGAAGATCATGGTTTTTACTGTGGTTTTTTTCCCCCCTCTCATAGGAGCCTTTCCAAGCGTCACAGAAGGACGGGCCAGAGTTAACATGGCATCGAGTTGTTTGTTGCATAATAAAGCTGCTGCTGATTTCCAAGTGTGTGCGGCCAACTTTCCTCACTGTGCACTAGGCCGCGTGTAGCCATGTGACTGAGATGTCGGCCTTCTCTTTTCTGGGCACTGCACCTTTAATAGTAGAGGAATCTTGCTGGCTGCCAGCATCCTGTCTAGGGTTGCCAGGTGTCCGGTTTTCGACCGGAACACCCGCTCGAAAAGGGACCCTGGCGTCTCCGGTCAGCACTGCTGACTGGGCTGTCAAAAGTCCGGTTGGCGTGGGGCTGGCAGGCTCCCTACCTGGCTCCGCGCGTCTCCCCGCAAGCAGCGACATGTCCCTCGGCTCCTAGATGGAGGGACGGCCGCAGCCCCATGCACAGCCCCCACCCTGAGCGCTGGCTCCGCATCTCCCATTGCCTGGGAGCCGCGGCCAATGGGAGCTGCAGGGGTGGCACCTGAGGGTGGAGACCGCATGCAGAGCTGCCTGACTGCGCCTCCGCCTAGGAGCCAAGGGACATGTCGCCCTTTCCCTGGAACCGGCTGAGGTAAACACCACCCGGAGCCCGCACTCCAAAACCCCTCCTGCACCCCAACCCCCTGCCCCAGCTCTGAGCCCCCTCCTGCACCCAAGCTTGGGGATTGGTCCTGCTTTGAGCACGGGGTTGGACTAGATACCTCCTGAGGTCTCTTCCAACCCTGATATTCTATGACTCTATGATTCCCTCCCAGAGTCTGCACCCTCCCACAACATCCCAACACCCTACCCCAGCCCTGATCCTCCCCTGCACCCCAAGCCCCTCATCCCCAGCCCCACCCCAGAGCCCACACCCCCAGCCGGAGCCCTCACCCCCCACCCGCATTCCAACTGCCTGCCCCAGCACTGAACCCCTTCCCCCACCCGTCATCCCCAGCCCCATCCCAGAGCCCACACCCCCAGCTGGAGTCCTAACCTCCTCCCGCACCCCAACCCCCTACCCCACCCCTGAACCCCATCCCGCACCCAAACTCTTTCCTGAAACACACGCCCCACCCCCCTGCCGCAACTTGGACCCCCCTCCTGCACTCCAAACTCCTCGTCACCAGCCCGGAGCCCACACCCCCAGCTGGAGCCCTCACCCTCAGACCCCAACCTCCTGCCCCAGCCTGGATCCACCTCCCACACTCTGAACCCCTCATTTCTGGCCCCAGTCCAGAACCTGCACCCCCACCCCAAAGCCCATGTCCCCTCCCACACCTCAACCCCCTGCCTCAGCCCAGACCCCTCCCACACTCCGAACCTCTCATCCCTGGCCCCACCCCAGAGCCCACACCCCCAGCCGAAGCCCTCACCCCCTCCCACTCCCAAACCACCTGCCCCAGCCCGGTGAAAATGAGGGAGTGGAGTGAGGGTGGGGGAGAGCGAGCGACAGAGGGCGGGGGCAATGGAGTGAGCGGGGGTGGGGCCTCGGAGACAGGGCGGGGCAGGGCCTCGGTGATGGGGTGGCAATGGAAGGGGCCTTGGAGAAGGGTTAGGGCAGGGGTGTTCGGTTTTGTGTGATTAGAAAGTCAGCAGCCCTAACGCTGACTTTCGGGGGCAGGGGGCAAAGCCGGGGGGCTGCTGTAGTCTGATCAATGGCTGGAGTTCCAAGTGGTGCCTGTTGGCTCACAGTGGAGCAAGTTCAGCCTTTCCTTTCGAAAACTCAGCCGGGCATTTTGAAGGAGAATCTCAGCTTTCTTCTTCCTTTCTTTCAAGTGAGTCGCTCTAGATTTTATGGGTGTCGGTAAATACTTGAAAATGTGAACTCCAAAGGCTCAAAAACCAGAGAGCAAATCATTTATTGATTTATTAACCTCATGATTTGGGGGACATGACATGATTTTTGAACATGGGGTGTTGGCCTGAAACACTTGGAGAGCTTTAATTCTCTCTGCCCCATGCAGAGGTAACAGGATAAATGATCCCCACCTCTGCTTACTTCTCTGTGGGGAAAACACACCTGTTCTGCATTGCTCGAGCCACAGGGTGACTCATGGGAATGCAAACGTTCTCACTGACCTCCCGAGAGCCACATCAAACACGGAGCCGTGGCAGGAAACAAACCTACCAGACTATAGATCACGGCAAGTTCGGCTCTGGACTGTATTTCACCTGCAAACTGTTAACAATACAGGCAGCTCCAGAGAGAGTGCCACCAAAACACCCCCGGTTCAGCTTTGTGTTGACAAAAGCAACTAAGGACACGGACAATAACAGACCCAGAGCTAGGTTCTTGACACCACTGGTTCCCTAGGGCATAGGTTTCTGGCCCTATGCCCAGTGCAATTCAAATCTGTTATTATTATTATTTATTTGGATTTCAGTAGGACCTAATGGCCCCAGTCCATTGTGCCAGCTGCTGTATATGTGTTGGTTATTTATATTACCATATGATTTAGGCTCCCCAGTCATGGACTAGGCCCCATTGTGCCAGGTGCTGCACAAACACAACACAAAAGACAATCCCTGCCATGAAGAGCTGACAATCTATCAATGGGCTCAATCTTCACACTGTGCACAGTCTCTTCACAAGCGCACAGTCAAGCTGTGGAACTCCTTGCCAGAGGATGTTGTGAAGGCCAAAACTATAACAGGGTTCAAAAAAGAACTAGATAAATTCATGGAGGATTAGGGTTGCCACCCGGCCAGTCCAAGTTCCGGCTTGTGTGTCCAGGTGCCATTTGACAAGACCTGATATCTGGGTTTTTTGGATCTGGAGTGGAAGAGGTGGATCAGAGGGTGTGGTCTGGGAGAGAGGTTTATCTCACGGTGACACTAACACTTTTGACTGGCTGGCCAGGAAGTACCACCCCCTCATATCTGAGGACTTCCTGAAACAATCAGAAACACAGATGGACTGGGGCTGCAATTGCTCTCCAACAGTCCCACCTCTGGGACCCACTTCTGGGATTCACAGCATGGCAGTCAGCACGTCCCAGAGCACATGTGGGTATTCAGCGCCATGGGGCTGGAATTCCACTCTTGCCCATCATAAATGCCAGCTGCCACGCTGCCGCTGGAGGGATTAGGAGCATTTAGATCCCAGGCTGTGATTAGGTCGCTGACGTTCCTTTGTACAGACTAACACCTTTCACCTGGGATTCGGGGCAGGACTGCTAAGGGCGCAGCCGCAGAATGCGCCTGGTCCAGTGAAGCTGCCTGCAGAAAAGAGCATCTGCGTGGCAAGGAATGGCTTAACTGGGCAGGGTAAGGACGCGACAGGTGAAGCCTCTGGTATGGCACTCGAGGTGTATATGTTCTGTATGCGGCTCCTCCAATACATTACGTAAAGAAGAACCCCACGGACTAGACAGTGCCATATAGGCACAACCCTGTGTAGGGCAAATCCACTGCCCATAGGAGTATGAGGCCCAAAGCTTGCAGAGCTCCCCAGCCTGGGCCCACGGCTGTGCCCCACAGGAGGGTGCAGGGTGCCCTCCCCTCTGCTGCTCACCAGCTTTGTCTCTCCACTCCAGTCCTTTCACCACGGTGGCCAGTGTCCACCAGGCTACTAGCCGGGAGCAGACCCTGCACCCTCCAGCAGGCCTGTTTCAGGACGGCATCAATGTGCATTAGGTACCTTTAGTTCCCACCAGCGGGGTCTACACGGGCTGGCTAGAGTGCGACGTGCGAGTGCTGCACAACTCACACCCCCATAGAGCGGACTGCGGCGCCGTGTAGACAACCCCGTCGGTGCCTAAAGGGGCAGTTAGGCATCTAAATCCAACAATTAGACACCAGTAGCATTCACAAAAGCCCACTCAGCTGCTATCCTGTAGGCACCTAAAGCCCCTAGGCATCTACTTTTCCACTGTTGAAGTCTGTGAGGCGCTTGCACTTGGTGGTGGTGGCCCCTGCGCAATAGCCCAGGAATCAGAGCTCTCACCCGGATCCAAATCCCCCCCTCTGCCTGATGTGGGGCAGGGTCTCTCTCCTGGTGAAGCTGTTCCCAGTGGTGCAGAAGCAGGCTGTGGAGCCTGGCATAGCACTGGGCCAATGCTCGGCTTTGGCGCCCGTCTCCCGCGGGGGAGTTGCTGCCGTGTTGTGCAGCAGATGCTCGGCTGCGACTTGGAGACGGGGCTGAAGATGCCTCAGGCACTGGGCCCTACCACCTCTAGCATCTGGGGGGCTCATACCCAAGGGACCAGTTAGGATCTATGATACACACAGTAATTCCTATCTTGGCCTGTAGGGGGCAGTCCAGTAGAGGGGTACAGGGTAACCCTGCCCCAGCGTGTTTCTCATGTCTGTTGCCTGGGGTGCCCGTTCCAGGCCATCCCTATATGAGAGGGCAGGTTTCCCTGTCTGGGGCTCAGTCAAGCAGCCTGGTCTTATTAGGGCCTCACCTCATTCTCCTCCTGTCTAGCTGCAGCGGTTGGATCACATCTGTTATTGCAGGCAGCTCCCCCTGGGAGAAACCATTAGGCTGCAAGCCCCAAACTCCCACCCCATTGACGATGCACAACCTGCCCCAGGCCCTTTCCATGCAGAGTCGTCCCTTCGCTGTAGTCAGAACACACTGCCCCCTGTCCCAGGCTAATCCCTGGTGGCTGGGGCACTGCACTGCACCGTTAGTTCACATTAGTGCCCCATTGAGAGACTTGAAGGGCACCTGCCTCTGTGCTCCTGCTGCAGCTTCTGCAGCCTCCTCTCCTGGCTGCATCCCCTTCCCTTCCTCTGCCTCCAGTTCCCAGGCTGCTGGACCCCTCACGTCCTCTGGCTCCCTAGTCCCTCTCCACTAGGCCGTCATAGCACCTTCTAGAGGCTAAAATGAATCCCTGCCTCTCCAGGAACGACCCATGGCCCCGTCCCTTGCCACCAGCCGTTCTGAACCGCTACAATGGGCTCTGTGCAGACAGGGGCGGCCCTAGGCGAGCTGCCAGGAACTGGCGCCCTAGGCAAACCATGCAATCGGCGCCCCCCAACACCCAAGGGCAGATCTAGGCTGAGGTTTTTGGTAAACTGGGAAACATTTTGCCCCTTTTTTCCTTTTAATGTTTTTTAAGCGTTTTTTGTTTTTTTTTAAACAGAGACTTAATTATTCGGTTTGTCCATCCGTCCAACCAATCTTTCTGAAATCAGATAAAATAGAGACACACAATTTTCAGAATAGATTTGTACACGACAGCTAGATGATATTTCAATCCCATTTCAAATAAAAATGCATTAAAAATGTTAATTATAATTTTTATTATTACAAAGCCAAAATCATCCATTACGCTATCCTGCTTTAACTGCCATTACCACCACATCCGATATAGAAAGAAATAAGAAAACTCTGCAATGAACTTTAACCTGTATTTACAAAACACTCCGAATAAAAAACACTCTGTGCTCTTAAAACATGATTTTTCTTGCTTTAAGTTTTATAAATTCAGTCACTAGTTCTTTTAGATCCAGTTTTCCAGCTCTTTCATGCTCTATTGACATTGTGGCAAGTCCAACAAGTCTCCACCATTGTCGAACACAGATATGTTTTTACCAATTTTAACTTTGAGAAGCTACGTTCCCCACTAGCTACGGAAACTGGCAAAGTTTAAAGAGTTATAAAAATGTTTGGAAAACTGTCTGCAAGTTTATTTTCACAAACAAACTTCAGGAGTGGAATGTTTCTTAAGTCGTCTGGAAAAAGCCTGAATGAAGCTCACTACATAAATCTGTAGCATCAATGTCTTCTGAATTTTCATGAGTCAATGCCGACACCAGTTTTATACAAAATTCTCTTATCTGTTTTGCTGTTTTCTTTTGCCAGCTGTGGATATCATCTAGAAAGCCAAATACTGACTCTAGCTGCTGCATGTATTGAAATCTTTCATCAACCGAGTCAATAGCAGTATCAAGGACTGCAAAGTAGAAATTCACTTTGAACCTTTGTTTTG
>NW_027055537.1:0-7378 GCF_011386835.1 Chrysemys picta bellii | reverse complement strand
TTAGCAGCCAGGGGGAGGCTCCTGTCTCTGATGTTCATTAACTACGGGGCGAGTCACGTACTTCAGCAACATGTCGATTTTATTGGGTGTAAAGGGAGAAACAATTTGAATCAGAGACATGAGGGGAAAGTTGGTCATTGGGGCGGTTGACCTCCTCCCACTGCAGCCCCCCAACAAAGAAAATGACTCAGTGCAACAGCTTCCCTCCAAAAAATAAGTTGCTGCAAATAATAAAAGTGAGGAAAAAATGGAAATTGGAGAGGGTGTTATATCAAAAACTGAAAATTACACGGAAAAGAGGAAAACATGAGGAGATTTGATATCAATGTTCAATTATTAAAGAGTAAAAGGTGGGGTTTAATTGATGTACAGGGGGAAACAATCTGATGCTCAGACCTGAGGGGAAAGTTGGGCCTTTGGGGGTTTAGCTCCCCTCCCCCGGACTGGGGCAACAGTTTCCCTCCAGAACAAGACCTGGCGGCAGACAGGGACTGGGGAGCCCAGAGCCGGAGGATTTTCCATCAGTATTTGAGAATTAGACAGAAAGTGACACAATCTGAGGAGATTTTATATCAGTCACCACTAACAAGAGAGACGGGGCCGACCTGAAGAGGATTTTATATGAAATTTGGTAATTAAATGGAAAATGGGAGAACTCTGTGGGATTTTCATCAATATTTGGTTTTTAGAGAGAAAATGGCAAAATCCAAGGGATTTTTCATCAATATTTAATAAATCACTGGAAAGTGTTGCCCCCCCCCTTACCCCCTGAGCCCTGCCATTGACATAGGCAGAGGGTGACACTGCATCAGGTCAGCACTGGGCACACGGACACGTATGCCGGTGAAATGCAAACTCTCCATCCTGGCTTGATTTTAGCTTGAACCCTCCAGGCCTGCAGACACAGGGGAGGTTAGTCTTGAGCCTGGGCTCAAGCATGGGCTCATACTGCAGTGTAGACATGCCCTACATGCTCTGTCAGACCCAGCTGGACAGGCCACATTGGCTGCTTCACTTCCCCTCTCCAGTGTCTGGTGCTCCCCTTACTGGGCCTGGTCCGCACTGAGACCAGGAGTCCCTTGTTCTGTCTCTGCAGTGCCTGGAGCACTCGTGGGTGTGATACCAATAATAACGCTCACTGCCCAGCCCCTAAGGGCTGCATGACAGCGCGGGGCCTTCCCCATTGCACACGGGGACCCTGGGGTGCAGGGAGCCCTGGTTACTGCCCCACACCCAGCAGCTTCCCTGAGCTGCCGGACGTGGGTCCCTGGCCACTCCCTAAAACTGGCGCCCCCAGAGAACCCCAATGGTAAGGGGCGATGGAGCTTGGGGGCTAGGTGAGAGGAGAGATCGGGGGGAGGAAGGGGGCCAGCACATGGGGATAGTGGAACATGGGGTTGGGGGGGTATGGGTGCACACAGAGAGGCAGTGGTACAAGGGTGAGAGGTCAGGACATATTATATGTGGAGACAAGGGGACTGTTGGTCCCTTACGGAAGGTTAGAGGGGTTTTTGGTTGGTGAGCTCCCAGTACCAAGAGAAAGGGGAAGATGCGAAATCAGGACCCTGAGACTGACAGTCTCCAGGGCCAATGGGGAGAGGCCAACTGACAGGGCAGGCCAGCCAATGAGGGAATCAGGAGACTGGGAGGGGTCCAGCCTATGTGAGCCTGGGCAGAGTGGGGCAGAGCTAAGGAGAGAGCAGATCCGTGCTGGGAGCAGGGCTGCAGCAACCAGAACCAGAGGGGCCCGAGGAGCTGCCCAGGGAGCTGGAGGCAGAGCAGCAGCAGGGCTGTGGCAGTGTGGAGCTGGGGCTGGGGCTGGAGCAGTCTGGAGCCGGGTGCAGTGAGTAGCTGGGCAGAGCGAGGGAGACCCTGGGCAGAGGGCCCAGCGCAGGGAGATGCCCCCAGCCAAGGGGTTCTGCAGGTCAGACTGGGATGGGAGCTGTGAGTGAAATGGGGGGTGGCTGACACTAGGGAGACGGGTCCTGCCATCTAGAGCCTGAGGTGTGTGCCAGGGCCTGGTCAGGAGGCCTGGGAACAGACTGTGAACTGCCCTGACATTCCAGAGACGTTGTTTGTGGTTCCCCCTGTGGCCACAGAGCCGGGTGACAGGTTTTCCTTTCACCTTCCTCATTTTTTCCTTATTATTTCATTAGTTGCTGTTTAATAAATTGTATTTGCTTTGAACTATAGACATTGATCAGTGGGTCAGGGAAGCACCCACGGCAGAGAGAGCACCATGGAGTGGGGACACCCTGGCCCCTGCCCTAAGTGACCATGACAAGGTTGGGGGTTGAGCCCCCCAGGAACCCTGGGCCCAGCCTTGTTGGGATTACAAGGACTCTGCCCCACAGGAGAGTGGAAGGGGAACCCTCGAGGGCAGGGAGACCTCTGGGTAAAGGGAGTGGGAGCGAGGACTCAGATCCTTTCGCTAGCCCACTTCACCGGGGTCGTTTATAAGCCAGGAAAGTTCCCCACGATAGCGGGACCATCCCCCGCTTACATTTGCACAGCCACGAAGCAAGAGTTTTCCCTGCTACACGGGCTGAGGGACTGGGCTGTCCATCAGTGCACGTCGTAGCTCTGATTGGCTGCCCTTCACTATCAGGCAGGGGAAAGGCAGCCAATCAGAGGGGTCTCTCCACAAAAGTGGGGTATCCCCTGCCCACCCTTTAGAAGGATCTAACCCCCCACACGCCCCAAGTTGGCTGCTTTGGGGGCAGGTCTGGCTGCACGAGGAGCGAGTGGGTCTGTGTGTACAGGACGGTGGGTGGGTGCAGGATGAGTTAGGGGGTGCAGCGTGAACTGTCTCTGGATGGGGCGTGTGCAGTACGGGGGGCTGGGTGCAGAGGTCGGGGTGCAGTGGCAGTGGCAGTGGCTGTGCAGTGAGTGGGGGTTGGGTGTATGGGGAGCCCTGGGGTAAGTCTGTGTCACTGCCCCTGGGCCAGGAACTGCCCCTCCCCACAGGGCTGCTGCACTGGGATCCCCACCAGAGACGATTCCTGCTCCAGGAACTATGGCACCATCCCAGGGCAAACGGCCAGAGCAGGTTATAACCTCAGCCTGCAGCTTTACTGCCCCACATCCCCAGGAACGCTGCAGGGGGATGGGCTCCGGGAAGAATGAAGCCAGACACCCACCTGCCACTCCCTGATTTTCTTTTCCTCTTCAGACACCAGCACCAGGGCCTCCTCCAGCTCCTGCCTCAGAGGGCCCAGGGCTTCCTGGAGTTTCACCTGCAGGGGTATCGTGTGTGATAACAGCCATTAGTCTGCCTGGCTGATTGGAGGGGACTGCAGGGGGCAGGGCTGGATGAAGCAGGGGCCCTATAGGACCATGTCTAGCCCTGGCTACTGAAGACATGTGATTACCTCAGGATCTCGGCTTCCATGGAGGGAGCGGGGGAAGGTGCATGTTTCAACTCTCAGCGTTGCAAAGAAAATACTGAAAACATGCCCCCAGTGTGGCAGATGCTGTGACACCTGCCTGAGTCTGCAGAAAGACTGAGCCAATTGCCCTGACAGGTAATGGTCATGTGTCCATATGGGGTGTTAACCTGCCATGCCAACTGCACCCCAGCAGAGGGCTCTGTGTGTGACAGGAAGGGGAGAGCTCAGTGGCTCTGTCCCCCCCCCCCCCGCCCCAAGCACAGACATCCCAGTTGCTGGGGTCAGTACAGCGGGGAAGGGGGCTCCCTGATCCTGTCTGTCTCTCTCTCACAGGAGAGGGGACCCCCCTCCTCCTGCCCTCAGGGTCCCCAAAGGGAGGGAGCCCCCAACTGTTCCCCCGTCTGTCCAAAGAAGTTTGCAGGCCCCACCCCCAGCAGACAGCCCTTGGGTGGGTGACCTCTTTCACAGCCAGTGGGGCAGGGTCACAGCAGGGCCCTGTGTCAGCATGTGGAGCCTGGGCCCTGGGTGGTCTCAGTCCTGCCCTGTGTGCAATGCACATTTCGGTAACAAAGCCAGGAGAATGCCCTGGGCAGAGACAGCAGGGTCAGCGCTGCAGGGCCTGGGACATCGTCTGGCTGAGACACTGGTCCCGGGGAAGTCTCTTCCCCACTCGGCTGCTGCTCTCCGAGCCCTCTGGAACGCAGGAGTTCAGCTGAAGGCTCAGGATGCTGAGCCCAGCCCCGGCCCTGCAGCCCCTAGCGCCCCCCTGGCGGGGGAGGCATCAGGATAGGGCAGATCTGTGTGTTTATGGAGCAACACCGAGGGGCCCAGACTCTGGCCCCTTCTCTATGCCCCATCCCCCACTTCTGCACCTCATGGACGCCCATCACTGTAGGGCAGGGGTCGGCAACCTTTCAGAAGGGGTGTGCCGAGTCTTCATTTATTCACTCTGATTTAAGGTTTTGCGTGCCAGTCATACATTTTAACGTTTTTAAAGGTCTCTTTCTATAAGTCTATAATATATAACCAAACTATTGTTGTATGTAAAGTAAATAAGGTTTTTAAAATGTTTAAGAAGCTTCATTTAAAATTAAATTAAAATGCAGAGCCCCTCGGACTGGTGGCCAGGACCCGGGCAGTGTGAGTGCCACTGAAAATCAGCTCGCGTGCCGCCTTCGGACCAGAGTTCCCTGAGCCTGCTCAGATCCGGTGCCCCCTGCACTGGGTGAAAGTTATCAACGTCCAAAACAGAGAGTCCTGAGGCTGAGGAGAGAGATTTACACTGATGGGGAGTGTACCTACTGGGTCCTGGGAAGTGGCGGGCGGAAGCCCACCCACTGCTGAAGGACACCCCCCCCAGCCTAAGGGGAGGAGCTACAGGATCTGGAAACCAACTGATTACGGGGGACAACTAATGTAACAACAGGGACAGGAGTGCGGTCACAGGATCAAAAGAAGGGAACCTGATGGGGACACCGAGCAGAGAACCCCGGACAGCGCCCGCTGCTCCTCGAAGGCATCAAGGGAGCCAGTGGACGCCGCCCAGAGGAACTCTGCCCGGATACGCGAATGGACAGAGGATTGGAAACAGGCCCCATAGTCACAGGAGACCCTGTCGGCCAACCTCCTCTCCCTGGTTTTATAGATGGCCGTTTAGCCAGGGCCAGGAGGAAGTTGACCAGGAGGTCCGTGAATTTGTGGGGCCATGGATAGGGAGTGCGCAGAGAAGGACGTGAGGGGAAAAGTGCAGCCAGAAACGTAACAGAATATTCATGAGGAGCCGGTATAGGGGCTGCAGCCTGGCGCACTCCAAGTAAACGTGCGCCAGGGTCTCCCTCACGCCGCAGAAGGGGCATGTGTCCGGGACAGGAGTAAACCATGCCAAATACACGCCCTGTGAAGCTTTGCTATATTGCAATGATCCCAATGCTAGGTGGGTTGGCAGGGACCACCTCCTGGATGATTGGAGACTCACCGCCACACTTCTCCCCCATCCAGATTACTGCTTCCTTACTTCATTTGAGCTTGGGTCTGTCCTGGAGGAAACAGGTCTCTGTCCTCATTCATCCAAGCAGTGGCTGTTTCTGGGAGCCCCAGGCACACGCCTACTCCTGGGACAGACCAATTGCATCTACGCCAAGGCTTTCCCAGCAGCATAACTCGCTCAGCCAATGAGACACTGGTAAAAATGTGACTTCATCAGAACAAAATCTCATTGGACAATCAGCGATCCTAGGAGCAGGAGAATGTTATCCCACAATTTCTAAGAGCTCCTTCCACCTCAGCTGGTTGTCCCATTCCCAACAATAATCTACAGACCTGTCTGAGCTGTGGTCAGATCCCCAGCTGATGTATGTCTGCTCAGTTCCAATGAATTCGAACGAGCTACATCAATTTCCACCAGCCGTGCAACTGACCCTGTGGGCCAGACTCTCCGCACCCTTGAGACGTAGAGAAAAAAAAGATTTGCCAAGTTCGACGAGGAATAGAAACATTTGCTTTATCCTCTCACCTAGATAATCCTGGTGATCTGATAGATTTCTCTTGGAATCTCTTCTAATCATATCTCGATCCACCTGGGCTTCGGCAAGACCCTGGGACACTGTAGACATGAGACTTTTGATAGCAGAGTAAAATTTATGAGCAGGGGAAATCCATAGATGTGGGGACATCAGTGCTGCTGTAAAATGCACTTTCCTCCCAGTTACCACCTAAGTCTTTGGGTGTCCGTTACCTCATGCTAGCTGTGATCCTCCGCTACAGGCACATTGTGCTCAACACCGGGATTCATTATTCTGGACATCAGCTGTGTCCTTGGTACAATGTAGAGCTGCATTGGGGCTACTCTATGTTACACTGAGCTGTCAGTGACCCCAAGATATGCGGTGCAGCTGCTATTACTACACACAGGTGTGGAATGTGGCTGGACAGCTCAAAGGGGCATAGCAAAGCTGAGAGTGAAAAGGTTCAGCCTTCCCAGAGCAATGCAGGGCTCTGACTGCTGTGCGGAGGAGAAAGCCGCCTGCTGCCACGAGGAGCCTGTCTCGGTTTGTGTGTGGTTAGGTGGTTGCAAAGTTAAATAGGAAAGGAATGTATTTGTCGGGCCCAAGCTCTCCTTGTGTTAATGTGGAAAAGGCAATTGTGCAGCGCATTGTGTTATGCCCACGTTGCGTTGTTCTCACTCCCAGACATTCCCTGTCCGCTAGTGGGATCCGCAGTCAGCCCTTCGCACTGGCCCCAACACACAGTTAAAAAAAAGAAAATGTTTGTATGAATATTTCACAACCTTCAAAATGTCACCACAAACATGGCCGGTTATTGATTTTGGGTGGGATTTTTCTGAGATTTACGAGCACAAGTCCCATGGAAAGCTAGCGGGAGTTATGCTAAGGAGAAATCCCACCCCTTTGAAAATCCTGTCACCTTAACTCAGAGGTGAGTGAAAGTTACCTAGCAATGGCAACTGCTCCATAATTAAGGTCACAGCTGAGCCTCCAGTCTCAGCCCAATTTTGTGCCCCACTGCTAAAATCCACCCCAAACTAGTCAGAGCAGCCTCACTCTTGGCAGGTGAGATCTGAGGCCGGGGTAGAAATGAAGAGGAGACTTACATTTCCCAAGTTTCACCACGATGAGAGCTGTGACCACTGCAATGCAAATCGCCAGCAGGAGATACAGGATCGCAATGGCCTTCCCTTGGGTGGAGTTGGAGAGGCAAAGAGCTGTGGGGAGCAACACTGGTTAGAGCTCTCGAAGTGGGATCAACCCCTCCTAACATTCCCTTTGGGGAGAGACTGAACATGGTTCCCTACAAGAGAAGATGACTGGACAAAGGGAGGGGAGGGATTCACCACAGTTCTCAGCCTTCTCTGTGTTCCATTTTCCATGTTGGGAATCCCTCTCCTTTTTGGCAATATGGGAAGGGCAGGGTGAGTGTGACACCCAGATTGAGAAGCTCCTGCCTTAAAGGGACCATGAGAATCCTCTCAG
>NW_027055536.1:0-7387 GCF_011386835.1 Chrysemys picta bellii | reverse complement strand
GAGGGATAATTTACTTTGTAGCTGACCTTGAATTCCAAAGGAATGACCGTGATAAACCAACTAAGCACATATCAAACCTCTCAGTAAATGAGCTACAGAACTTCCTTCGTCAAGAAACCCAAAGGATTTGATTCATTAGTCCACATTTACCTGTTACCACAGAGGTGTCTGAGACTACCTTGGTTTTCCACTATACCTAGATCAGGTGGAGGAGGACGACAATTGTCTAGTGGATACAGCACTAGCCTGGGCCATGGGAAACTTGGACTCTGGCTCCACCACAAACGTCTGGTGAGATCTCGGGCAAGGCACTTATGGATTTCAGTGGGAGTTAAGCACCTGAATCCTACCCTGTCTCTCTGGTCCTCAGTTCCCCGTCTGTAAAATGGGGATAATAGCATTGCCCTAATTCACTTGCAGGAGTGTGCAAGAGGAGTTAATCCGTGAATAATTTGTTGGACAAACAAACAAACAAAAATCTATTTGTTTTAACCACAACTAATTTATTTCCCTGGTTTTCTTGATGAAAAAGAAAAACCAGTTTAGAAGGGTCTTTTCAAATCAACTTTTTGAAACTGAATATTTTGGAATTTTCAACATTTTTGTCTTCAGGTTTTGGGGAATTTGTGGTCTGAAACTGTTTGCCAAATTCAGCCCGAATTCATGAATAGTTTTGGTGGTTCCAAAAACGCATCTTTTGGCAAATTTACTATTTGCCGGGAAAAAAAAATCAGCCAACTCTAGTTGTGAGGATTGTCCAGGGGGTTCGCTCCTGACTACTGTGGCGCCTCCTGTGGCTCATCTAGGGATTAGCTCTTAATCACTCTGATGCCCCCCTCCTTCAGTTTCTCACCCTGGGGTCCTCCCTCCAGCCCCCATTGCTACCTCTTTGTGGGCTGGCCCTCCGAGCAGGTCACTACAGTTTTCCCCTTTCAGGGTATCATAGTCCCTCTGGACAACTGGCTCACGCAGTCTTCTGCTCCACTGACCAGACTATGCCACTCTCCCAGTGGCTGGAAGGGGAATCCAGGCCTGTCCCGGTTCCAGCCCAGGGACCATATAATTAGTAACCGCAGTCTACATAATCGCAGACCCCACTGCTGTTTCCCTGGGCTGCTTCCTACATTTTTCCCCTCTAGTTTTGACCCCGCCTCTAGGTTACCATCAGAGCTTCCTCTGCTCCCGGCGGGTATTTCACCCTTCTCAGGCTGTTACCAGAGTCTACAGTCCAACGCAGGATCCCAGGACTTATCTCCCTAGACCGCCTCCTCATTTCCTGTCAACTTCACTCCTCTCTAAGGAGTAACTGCAGAGTTCCTTCCTGTAGCCCCCTCCTTATGCTCTACTTCCTGGTTTTATACCAGCTCAGCCTGTCCCTGCCCAGCTGGCCTTCATCTTCCACTAGAACTTACCAGCCCTGACTCTCCTCCAAGTGCAGCCCTTGCACACAGGGTTAAGGCCCTTTTTACTTACCCAGACCAGTGTGGGACAAGCACAAGGATAAATTCATTAAAAACAAGGGGCTCTGACACGACAGTAGTGGAAGCCCAATAAGTACATGGATAGATAGTCCAACTGCTGTATCACACTGTGGTAATGGCTGGTAAGTGCTGGCTTTTAATGGTGACTGCTGTATGAGGTATTTAAATGCTCAGCAATGAAACCCTTTAGAAATAGATATGGACTTTTGAACACACAGAAAAGTTCCTCTTTTTCAGTGCTCTCCTCAGTCTTTCCTGTGATTGTTTTCCAGTCACCTGCGTCTGGTACTAATCACAGTTGCTTTTATCAGTGAAAATGGAACAGTTTCAGCTATGAGCCCTATCGTGGTGATGGCAGAGAAATGGATAGCCAGTGGCTGTTCCTCGCCACCTGTCCGCCCCGCCAGCCGCTGTTCCTAGCTGCGGGCCACCCCACCAGCCACTGTTCCTCACCGCCTCGTCAGCCACTTGTCCTGCTCACCACCCACTCATTTGCCGGCTGACCGTCAGTCATCTTCTGCTGCGATCTGCCCCTCTGCTGTGACCTCTGCATATCAGTCTTAGTTATTTTCAGCTCTTTGCAGGCTGGCCAGAAACACTGCCCTATCTCAAGTGATTTCAGCTCTCAATTGAGCACTTTAACATAACATAGAGGCACCTAAAGAAACCTATTTAGCTCTTTCTTTGAACAGTGGGGAGGAAGAGGTTAAACCACACTAGGGTCTCTTAAGAGTCCACAGCTCCTGGCTAGGACACTTGTCCCCACCCTTTTTACTTTCACAGGGCTCTGGCATTCGAGCCCCTGGTTTAATGAGGTCTTTTCAGCTGAGGGTGACCCCCCTCATTTGAGACATGTTAAGCACAGTTCTACTCCCCTTTATTCATGCAATAATGCCAACACTGGTAACAGCATTTTACTACCCCTGCATTCAGTACTAAAGTGATGTGTAACCCAACACCAGCCAAAGTTGATTACTTGAGCAACATCACTCTAGCTGCTGGATATCTAAGCAGAGTAGGTGTGTTCATGTAAATACAGTTAGCTCCTGAAGTCTCTCCCCCTCCCAGCTAGCTGTCAGGGGAGAACTCATTCAGTATCGATCCCACCTTGCATAACGGCACTGTTAGACCCATGGGAATTACGTTGCAAGAGTTATTTCTAGTGTACCCAGCATACGTAAAGCCTTGATTTCCAAAGACTAATTGCTTCTGCATTATTAATACAGTCAGTGATTTCACAAAATACATTGCAGCTGCGAGCTGCATGAGTCATAAATTGTTTACATCCCCTGGGACTCTTTGAGTAGAAGTATGTGTTAGAATAATCTCAGGTGATGAACAGAAGGGGTCTCTCCTCATTGGTTAGCATGCTACTGGAATCTGAAATGTGACTGTGTTTAGACACATCATACTTCACAGTCAAACAAACCAACTTCTGCTATCTGGTTTCAGTGCTGAACAGCTCTCTGTGCCATGGTCTTCTCTGTGATAGTGGAGGAAGACATGTAAACCACCACTATAATCTTTCCAGTTGGAATTATCCCTAAAGATGAAGGAAGAACAAATATGCAAGAGCAGATAAGAACTGGGATATCAAGGGGAATAACATAACTGCCTCCTCATAAAGATAAAGGGGAAATGTCAACTCTGTCGCCTAAGAGAACACCAACCAAGCAAAAAACTAACCTAACAGTTGGTTGTACTACCGGCCTCCTATTTTTTAAGAAGGCAGTTGAAAGGTGTATATAGGGAAAGCATTAATTCATCATCTTCTTTATGCTACACAGTTATTCAGTTCTTGCTGTACTTTGTGGGGTTACTGATGAGGTTTTTTTTCCCTCATTGATTTTGTTTTTGTTTTTAAATCACTCTTACAAGTCCCTAGAGTTGGAAGTAGGCCCGTTTGCTTTTTTTTTTTGTAAATCCAAATAAATGAAAAATGGTCTTTCCCAGGATGCTTTTGTTATTGATATTAAGCTATTCCCCCCACCCACCCAGATTCTCTCCTCACCATTGAAAATCAGATGTTGATTGTGCTGTTTACAGTAGAGTGAGAAGAGGAAGTATCATAAATACAGTGGTACATTTAACTACCGTATGCAGCTCAGGTATACTTTTGCCTACTATAATGAAATATACTGAGAGAGAATGCTTAGTATTCAGCTAATGCTCAGTTATCTTAAAAATGACACTTCAGTACAATTTAACATGGCAAATATCCCAGTTCTGTGTTTCTCACCATGTTATTTGGATACAGTACCAATTTATACTAGCAGAGAATTTGGCGCAAGTACATTGAAATCAATAAAGCTGTGCTGCATTTCTACCAGAAGAAAGTTTGAACCTTTATTCTTAAATGGAAGGGCATGGAATGTACATTTGGAAAAGGGATACTTCCCCCTTTGTGTTGGGATTGATAAATGGATGTTCCATTCCATTATGGCAATATATTTTATTGACAAGAATGTGGCCTGAGTATTCACTGAGTACTAGATGGCTCATGGTACTACATGCAAAGACTCCTCCCACATGCATAATATCCCTCGTAGTAACAACGAATGCTAGTATCAGTTTTCTTCTAATGCATTGACGATGTTTACATACTGCTCCTGGGCATTTCTTAGCTGGAAAAGCTACCACGAGGGTATGCTAAGTACAATGTGTTACACAAGACAGTGTTTAATAACATTACAGAATATAGCAATCTAACTTGAGGCAACAGTGGGAAATGGCTACATTTCCCTTTTATACTTCGATCTTAATTTCCTCACTATAATACCGCCTATTAGACCATTAACCAGGCCCTCATGGTACCCTTCAAGGGTTTTGCAGAAGGTTTGAAAGCCAAGCAAGATGGTCAGGAAACAGCAGTGATAATTCTCCAAAATATCCCTTTTGATGATAGCTCTCTAAGCACATGCTTCAAGTTAAGCACCTAAACTGTGTCATAGTTTCAGGCCCTCTATTTCCCCTCCGTGGTCCACCAAGGGCACTCAATTTAGGCTTCTGGCTCCCAGACATCACTTCTCTTGGGTGGAGACCCTGGTCTCACTCCCTCTGGACTGGGGATCTGCACAGCTCCCTGCCTTACACTGGGATATCCCCAGCAAGCCAGACTGCCTAAAAGACCAGTGCCTGGACTATGCTTTCTCTGAAGGCAATGCCCATATAATGCCTGCAACAACAAGTTAAAACCTTGCTCCTTCTAAGGAAGCACATTCATTCTTAAAATGAGCTTTACAGAGAAAACATAGTAAAACAATAGAAGAACCTACGTGTGTGCTATAAAGTTTACTAGCAATCACCCCAACTCCAACCTCGGGCTGTGGTATATTTTAGCCCTTCAAAACGCATAACTGGGTCTTCCCAGTGTTTACAAGTTCATCTCTCTTCGAACCAGAACAGAGACTGGGCAGATCAGAGGCTGGGTGTTTCTTCATACAGCTTGGGTCTTTGATCCTGGCCCTGGCCTATATATTACGGAGGTTCTCAAACTGTGGTCCGTGGACCACCAGTGGTCCACAAGCTCCATGCAGGCAGTGGCTCCACTAGTTAGGTGCCTGGACCCTGGAGAAGACACACATGTAAGGCGAGGTGGTGGCCTTGGGGGGAAATAGGGGGTAGCTGGGAGGGGGCAGTGAGGTGAGAAGAGGCCGTGGGGGGAATTTGGGATTTGCAGGGCTGCAGCAGCCAGAGAAAGAGGTGACTTTCCCCAGCTCCAGGGCTGTGGCTGCTGGGGAGAGACAGCCCTCCTTCCCAGCCTCAGCTCTGTGGCTGCTGTGGCGGGGGAGAGACCCCCCTCCTTCCCAGCTTCAGCTCTGTGGCTGCTGTGGCGGGGGAGAGACCCTCCTCCTTCCCAACCCCAGCTCAGGGGCTGCTGCGGTGGGGGAGAGAGGGCACATCCATCACATTAGAAAGGTAAGACTACTGATAATAAAATATGACTTGTGCTTTTATTTGTAGAACAAAAAAACAATTAAGGGTTTTTTTAATATAGTGCTTTTATCCAAAGTGCTTTACAATAGTTAGCTAATGGAACAAACAACATTTGGAAAGATCATTAAGTGGTCCACCAAGACCCTCAACAATTTTCAAGTGGTCCACAAAAATAAAAAATAAAAAAAATAAAATAAAAAGAAAGTGAGAACCACTGCTATACAACAAGTAATGAGCAGACAATGACTCTCTCCTCAGGGCATAGCTTCAAAAGACTGGGGTTTTGCATAATCCGAGGTTGGGAATTTGCATTAACCTCTCCCTAGGTATTTCCCAAGAAATCCACTTAAAACTCATTGTCCCAAAAGTACATACTTGTCTGGCACGTTTTAGTATAGTCTTTTGAACTCCCAGGTCTCCCATCTATCACATCTGCCCCCTAGAAAAGTTGTATGCTATCCCAACCCACAATAATACATAAGTTGATACAATAAACCCTTCCAATATATTGCTGGGAATAGCCATATCTGCCAGAGGGTGAAATACTGGCTCTGCTGAGATCAGTGGCAAAACTCCCATTAACATCAATGTGGCCAGGCATTTACATAGGCTTGAGTGCAGTCCTGGATAGGAATGGATTTAGGCAGATGCTTTCCTGAATTAGGGCCCATGTTTGGAATTGCAGTGAGAAATATGGCCTGGAGAAAGCCCCCGTGCCATATGAATGAAAACGAAGAACGCCCACAGGCTATTTACAGCTACACCGTGTCAGAACACTCAATGCTCTCAAAATAAAATCAGGCTGGTTAGGGCCTAATCTTGAGACAAACTATTCAAATGAGTAAGACAGTGCTTTGAGATCTTCCATTGGAAAACCACGACCGAAGTATAAAGTATTGTTAGAAATTTATTCTGCTGCATTCTCTTTTCTTTTACAATATACTGTATACAAGAAAGTATCACAGCAGTGGCCAATAGCTCACGCTGAAAATGGAGAACAGAGTTAATAATCAGAACCTTATGATCAATCATCAGCCATCTCATTTTTGAATTTTGGACACTTTCATCTTCAACTGTAAATGCCCTGGTTGTCGGCTGCTTGTCGTGAACAGGTGCTAAGCAGATTCATCACACCTGCTGAGGATCTGGCTCATTGCTCTTCTAGTTCTTGTGTTTCGGTATTTGTGCCACTTCCTTAAATTACTTTGAGTTACGGTGGAAAAATAACTATTTTCAGCCATCATTTTGAATAAAGAGATTAAACAGAACTGCATCGCACAGGCCTGTTATTGAAATACGGTACTACCAAATTCAATGGAAAGGGCATTTTGCGGGAAGTAGGAGAACAGATCATATTTTTAATTAAAATGTCTTCAAATATGCTGCAACAATTGCCGGTAATGGTATGTTTTCAAAAAAGGAACAAATTACTTAGAATTACAGTACTGCAGTAATTAAATGCTTTTCCACTTAATTACTGCAGCAGGTAACCTTTCTAACTACACAGTCTAGAGGCTATAAAGTAATACAAGTGCTCGCACATGGTTGGTGAATATGATCTGCTATGGAGTCAGATGGCATTGTGTAAATGTTGCATTTTATGCAAATTCCAGTGCTCGATTGAAAAATAAATCCTTAAAACTAAATTATTATACTGTTCAAAATGTCATTATAAAAACACCTGCCATTTAAATGGACCCCAACACAACATGAAGTGCGGTGACAAACACAATGCAGAGGAGAAAAGGAGTTATTCCCACATAGTACGTCTGTGCCCATACAGATTATAGGAAAAGAAGAACTGGGTACTAGAATAACCTTAACAAGAAGAGTTTCTTCTGTTTTTAAAAGGTCTCTTGACTCAGTTTTTGGCAGTAAAGTTACAGATCAACAAAATGTGGTGACGGCCTTGCTACATGGGAAGGGATGCTATAGCTTATTGCACACACAGGTTTTTTGATAGCTTGTGG
>NW_027055535.1:0-7390 GCF_011386835.1 Chrysemys picta bellii | reverse complement strand
CCTGGAGGGAGGAAAAATTCAGATCTTTTCCCAGAACCCGTTGCAGTTACAAATTTGCGTGGAGACATTGAGTCCCACTGGCTACAATTTACCTTTTTAACAGTGGTCTCCTCAGCAGTGTTCATAGTTACTGAGAGCATCAGTGAGAGACAATACGCACTGTTATCATCTCTGCAGGGATCAGCCACTAAATACTACTTCATCCTCAATTGCAAGAATGGAAATCCCAAGGAAACATTGGGATTCCTTAATAAGTTGGCTCCAGTGCTGAATCTGGGAAAATCACAGCTACTGGTGAAAGACAGCACCACAAATAATGCAGGATTTGTGCAAAAACTGAAATCTGCCATAAAAAGCATAACGAGTTCACATCCCAAGAGAATGAATTTGGAAGCCATGGCTGTGACCGCACGTGAACTAGGAATCCAGGTAGATGAGGACCGAAAGGAATGTCAGATTGCAAGGAAGTGGGCTAGAGAAATCACTGTGGAAATAAAAGATGTGGCAAAGTACAAGAGGGAAATGCTGAGACTGCAGGGGGATCTCTGGGAAGAATTGGCTAAAGTGGAAAAAGAACTGTGCAGAATGAGAAGGCAAGGGGAGACTGCCACTAAAGACTATAGATGTCAACTGAGAGAGAAACAGTTGCAATTACGTAGACAGCAGAATCAATGTGACCTTACTGATGGACTGATTACATTTATTAATGGAATAGGACAATTGCCTTCAATGGAGAAACATCACTTTCTGAAATGGATGAAGTTTTGCCTGGATCACATTGCTCGAGATAATCTTTTTAAACTACGGGATCAATATAAAGTGAAAAGTAAAATGGCAGGAGATGACCCACAAGCGCTAGCCATGCTGGATAAATTAATATCTACCACTTCCTTAGGGGTTGAGCATTTCATGCGTGAGCTGGGGCAGTTTTATGAAGCTGAATACTCAATGGTTAAAGAAGGAGACAAGGCAAAATGCCAAAGACTATTCATCCATCTCCCAGGCATAGCAGCTGACCTGATGCTGGAAGGGTTTCCTATGGAACTGCTAGATGGAAATTCATCCAACATCCCACTGCAGTGGGTAACAGATGTTCTGACTCAGCTCCATGCCAAGCTTGGGGGAAGGTCCAGAATGGTGGTTCTAACGGTGCTGGGAGTGCAGAGCACTGGGAAATCCACCCTCCTCAACACCATGTTCGGCCTGCAGTTTGCAGTGAGCAGTGCCCGATGTACGCGAGGAGCTTTCATGTCCCTCATTAAAGTGGCAGAGAACTTTCAGCAGGAGCTGGGCTGTGATTTCATCCTGGTGATAGACACAGAAGGCTTGAAAGCCCCTGAACTGGCCCTGCTGGAGGATAGTTATCAACACGACAATGAGCTGGCCACACTGGTGGTTGGACTGAGTGACATAACCATCGTTAACATGGCCATGGAGAACGCCACCGAAATGAAGGATATTCTGCAAATTGTGGTCCATGCCTTTCTCCGAATGGAGGAAATAGGGCAAAAACCCAACTGCCAATTTGTGCATCAGAATGTCAGTGATGTGTCTGCGCATGACCAAAACATGAGGGACAGGAATCACCTCCTAGAGCAGCTGAATGAAATGACCATAGCTGCAGCCAGGATGGAAAAGCAATGTAAAAAAGTGAATTTTTCATGTATTATGGACTATGATGCAGAGAAACACAATTGGTACATCCCTGGACTGTGGCACGGAGTCCCTCCCATGGCTCCAGTGAACATGGGATACAGTGAGAGTGTGTGTGAGCTAAAGAAATACCTGTTTGATTTGATAAAGCGACGGTCACATAATAGAGCCCCCAAGGATATTCCCCAGTTTGTCAAATGGGTGGAGAGCCTGTGGAATGCTGTAAAACACGAGAACTTCATCTTCAGTTTCAGAAACAGCCTTGTAGCTGAAGCCTATAACCAGCTGTCTATGAAGTATTCCGAGTGGGACTGGCATTTCCGCAAAGAGATACATCTCTGGGTATCTGAAAAGGAAACTGTCATTCAGAATCAGACATTAGAGAAACTACAGGCTGGTGCCTTATCCATGTTGAAAAATGAGGCACGGGAAAAACTGCAGCACGAGAAACAAAAAGTTTTGGATAATTTACAAGATTATTTTGAAAGTGGAGTTTTGAATCTCCACCTGATAGAAAAGTACAGAGAAGATTTTATCAGGAGTGCAAACTGCCTCAAAAATGAACTTAAGAGCTACTCCGAGAACAAGTGCGAGGAAGCAATTCAAATTCGAAAAGGCCAGCTCAAGACAGAAAACATCCAGACCTCATACATGCAGATAATTGAAGGGAAAGTTGACAGGGTCTTGGATGAATGTAGGAACAAAAAACATAAACTAGAGAATGAAGAACTGAAATTAGAATTTGAAAACATGTGGAGAGAAACACTGTTAGAGTTGAAGTTCAGCAGTTTACAGAAACGTGAAATTTATCGAGAGATGGAGTCCCAGTTGAGAAAGGACCTGGCAAATCGAGGGAGTGCCGTCAGGCAGAAGCTACAGGAATCAGGTAGTTTGTTGTATTATGGAATTGACAATTTCAAACTGAAAAAGGAGTATCTAGATTCAGCATGGATCAAAACTATGAAAAAACTGTTGTTCATAGGGGAATGTGAAACAGCTGTTCACACAGAAGAACTTGCTAAATCCTTAATAGATGAGGGTAAAAGATACACTGAAGAAAAGGTAAATTCCAAAGTGGACTACGATGAAATCTATTGCAGAGAATTGCTGAACATAATCAACAAGAGGCTCCAACAGGAGGATGTTAAAAAACTTGGCACTACTGCTTGCTTTGAAGTTGACCTGAAAATTCATATTCTGGGGGAGGCAGCTTTGAGATTTCAAAAGATGCATGAAGATTTTATCAAACAAAATGATCCTCAGTGTCGTCTAGAGAAGCTGAAACCTCTGTATTTCTCCACATTTACTGACCTGTATTTGGAAAAAGATGAGAACCAAACAAGGGCCAGGGATTTCTGTGATCAATGTCTCAAACCCGCCTTGGTGGATTATATCAACAAAAGACTAGGAACAGAGATAGTAGATGACATTCTCAACAAGGCAGAGTCCATTGAATATGGCAGCCGGACCTTTTTCCAGTTCACTGTACAGAAAAAGCTTCTGGAGGAGATGAACTTGGATAACTATGTGAAATATATTAAAAACTATGAAAAATTTGTCAAAACCTGGATTCGGAGATATATGATGGATCATTACAGGGAAACTAAGCATTTGGGAGAGTTGGAGAAAAAGATTCTATCTACAATAGTAAAGAAAGTGAGGGAAGTTTTGGAAAGCTCCAAAAATGAAAAAAAACACCACAGTCTTAGCATTTTTAAGCAACTTTTGTGAAGCGCTGCAGCAGGACCTAGTCATTTCCAAGGACATCTTACTTGGGATACAGTTTAAAAACACAGCAAAAACAGGACAGTTTTGTGCTAATATTCAAACCTTTCTTCTGGATCTGGAACAAGAAATCTTATCCCAATTTGGTGGTTTGAATATTCAGACCAAACTCTCCAATCTGTCATTAAAACCCCAGGATGAAATCTTCAAGCGAGTATTTGGCTGTGGGAAGCAGTGTCCATTTTGTAAAGTCCCCTGTGAAGCAGGAGGCAGTGACCACAAGGAGCATTTTGCATCTGTGCATTGGCCACAAGGATTATGCAATTTCAGGGATCTTGATACACAAAAACTTGTCTATGATATATGCTCATCTGAAGTGGTTTCTGAGAACTCATTCCGAAAATCAGGCACAAAAGGGAAATTTCATCCCTACAAAGATTATCGCGTCTATTACTCAGACTGGCGCATTCAGCCAGATCCCAGCATTGAGGCTTCTGATTACTGGAAGTTTGTTTTTCAGAAGTTCAATCACCAGTTAGCTAAAAGTTATAATGCTAAGCCAGCAGATCTCCCAAGAAACTGGGGGAAAATAACTGAAACACGGGCACTGGAGGGCCTAAAGAAAGCCTTTAACATGAAATAAAAACATGGTGAGAGCCTGCTGAAATGGAATGCACATATATTTAAATGTTTTAAAACTTTCCTTAATTTTAAAAAATGGCAAGTTAAAAATATTCTGTATTGTATTTTTTTTAAGTCTCAGAACCTCATGTTCACTTCACAACTTCTAAGTGGAACTGACAGGTTTCTGACTTTTCATGTCACATGACAACTTATGATACAATTACAGACTGGCTGCTGTACAATTACTGCTAGGAACATAAGAACTGCCACACTTGACCAGAGCAGAGAGGACCATTTAGTCTACTATCCTGTCTCCGAGAGTGGCCAATACCAGATACTCCATAAGAAGGTTCAAGGACAATTGTGGAATAACAGAAGTTTCTTCCTAACAAATTATTAAATTTCAAGGCCAGCAGCAACCACAATAATCATCTTCTAGTCTGGCTTTCAACACCTTTCAACACCTGGCCAGAGAATTCCGTCCAATAATTCCTGCTGCGGACGAAATTATTCATCCATAATTGGTCAGAAGCAGCTCATTATCAACCAAGTAGTTTGTGGTTGAACTAAGAAGAGCAGATATTTTAGAAGGAAATCCAATTGCAATTTAAAGATCCCAAATAATGATGAATTTACCAATTCACTTCGGAAGCTGTTCCAGGTCAGTTACCCTGACTGTAAAAGCTGAATTTTATTTTCAATTAAAAATAAATTTAACTTCAGTTTCCAGACATTGGATCTTGTTCTCCATTTGTTTGCTAGACTCAAGAGGCCTCTCCTATCTGTTATTTTCCTCCTTAGTAGTTACAGGCCTGATCAACCTTCTCTTTGTTAAGTAAATGCATTGAGCTCCAAGTCTCTCAGTATAAAGCAGGTTTTTTCAAACCTTGAATCATTCTTGCAGCTCTTCCCTGAAACCTCTCTAATTTTCTAACACACTTTTTTTAAACTATGGACACCAGAACTGGACACAATATCCCAGTAATGATCTCATCATTGGCATATACAGAAGTAATATCTCCCTAATCCTCCTTGATATTTCTTTGTTTATACATCTCAGCATAGGCGCCGACTTCCTCTCTTCTCGGTGCATTCTTGACCGCCCCCCTGGCCGCCGGCCCCACCCCCACTCCACCCCTTCCATGAGGCCCCACCTCTGCCCCACCTGTTCCAACCCCTGCCCCACCCCCATTCCACCCCCTTCTCCAAAATTCCCGCCCAAACTCCCATAGAGTCAGAGCCTATGCATCCAAGATCGTGTTAGACCTTCCCCAGACCCCACGTTCAGCCACTTACTATCTTAGAGTGTGTCAGAGACTGATAGCAAGTTAAGGGAATGGGATGTGAAAATGGGATGAAAATTGGGGAAAAGATACTTTTTATCTGTTATGGAATGTTGGGTTGGCCATATTTACCCTAGTTAATAGAAAGTCTCTCTTGAATTGCTGGAACAGTCCCCAAGGGATGCAGCTAAACCGTAGTCCCAGAAGGAAGATTTTCTACGGTTAAAGAGGAAATAAAAGGATTAAATAAAAGAAAAATAGAGACATTGATTGAAATGTGTAGAGATAAAAATCATCAATAACAGCATTTCTGGCCCAAACTCTCTGCAGTCACCCCAGTCCAGGACCCCCTCTGCTCTCCCTGCCCATGTCCTTTCTCAACAGCTGGCCTGAGACCGTGGCTGGATGGGGAAGTGGCTCCCGCTAGTGTCCCCAGGGCAACACGCTTCTCTCTTCCCATCCCCTCTGACTATTGCTATCTCTGTCCCTGATATTTTAGTGTCACTCTCTTTTCCGTGTCTCTCCCCAGAGGCCACCCCTCATGGTCATCTGCACCAAATAGCCCCTGCCATCACACCACCCAGTAATCCTCTTTCCCTGGAGCCTCACCACAATACCCCCTCCCGAAAAACAGAATCATTGGCAAATCCCCATATGTCCCTTGGCCCCATTCTCCTGGGTGGTTAATAAATACCCTGGACAGCACTTAGTGCCTTGTGGACACCCTGACTCCCTGCAGTGAATGAGCCCCTGCCTGAACCCAGAGAGGACACCCCAGCTCTCACCCTGGCTCCTGCAGCACCAGCGCAGAGCTGTCCCTACAGAGTAAATGAGAGACCCTGGGGGCGTTGGGACTCAGTCCTCCCCACCCTGAGCCTTGCTCCCCTTTATCCCAGTCTCTTCTACTCTGGGGGTCTCCCCTGGTCAGTAGCATGAGTGTTACTGGGGCTGTGTGACCCAGGGACTTCTTGGTGCCAACTGGCAGAGGACACAGGGATGCATTAGGATTTCCGGGATCCTCTGGGCCTGGTATCTACATACTAGTTCACCAAAGCGTGTCATACCAGGCCTCTACTGAAAGCCTGTGTCACACTGGTCATCTAAATCATTGCAAAATGTATGTACAGATAACATGTAAGGAGTTATCTATATAGACTGAAACTTATATTCTTAAGGTCTATGACTTGGAACTGGTGAGAAAAGGTGAAAAACAGGTTTCTTTCAGACAAGAGATATTTATCGGTCTATCTACATGTTCGTTGAGTATTGTATGGTTCACAATGGGCACCATTTAGAGGCTGAGCAAAACGTTAATCAAGTGCTCACAGAGTGTCCTGGACAGGAAAAGACAAGCAGCGGGAGTTGTCCTACAAGTGCACACAATGGAGTTTTGGACGATAACTGTAGATAAAGAGACAAACTCTGCATCTTCCCACTGAGGAGACAAGAGGACTGTGTGCTTGTCTCATGAATAGAAGATCACAGCCATACCTGACTGGAAGGACTTGGGGCTTTTGCTTTTATGACAGGACAATGGCCTATTCATCCAGTTTAGGCTCGAGTGTGCATGTCATGATTTTATCTTATATGTAACCCTTTGTTTCTAATATTTCTACTTGTTATCATTTGAATCCCTGTGTTAAATAAACATACTTGCTTTCCATGTGAACAAGTGTGAGTGCGGTGTATTAAATGGAGCTGTGTAGTGTGGTGTAACTGGTAAGATGCAGTTTGGGAACACTGGGTCTAGTAATTCTGCATGTCTGGTGGGTCAGGGGCTGGACACTCCAGGGCGATGCTCGAGGGTTGGTGGGTGCGTATCACTAACCTATACCGAGAGAGCAAGACCTGCAGAGGCCTAGAGGGGAGTGACCCCCTGGCACACACTGACTAGGCTTCCTCACGCGAAGGGCAGGTGGTAGCAAAGTGTCTCACAGCCTTGGGTATCCCTGGGAGGCATCACAGGGGAAGGGAATGGGACTGACCCAAACCCCCTGGTCCATTGCCACCTCCAGTGGCTGCAATGTCCCCCCACCCTGGAGCAGTAGCAACCCAGTCCTTTCATGGATGCTTGTTCGCCCATAGTTGTATCCAACAAGCAAAGT
>NW_027055534.1:0-7390 GCF_011386835.1 Chrysemys picta bellii | reverse complement strand
CTGCTAAAAAAAAAAAAAAAAAAAAACTCCTCACAGCCAAGCTCTCTAATTATGTCCCCTCTTCAAACAATTGCCCCCACTGACTCCGTGTTAATCCTTGTGCTTGTCCTGCATCCTTGAGCTGCCAGGGGATTGGAGGACTGGTCTGATCTGTACAGAGAGAGAAACAGGAGACAAGGAGATGATGTAAAGATAGTGAAGGGGCTGACATTCAGCTACTGCCTTCTGTGACCATGGTAATTCTTGCCAAAGGATTATTTGGCCAGAGAGAGCGAGTGGTTAAAGTACCCACCTCATGGGCAGGAGACCCTGCGTCCCAGCCCCCCGCGCCAATCATTCTTTCTTTATCCACAGTGGAGCAGCTTCAACAGGAGAAACATGATATCCCAGAGGCCAGAGCACTCTCCTCAGAGGTGGGAGAAACCTGTTTAAATCCTTTCTTCCCTCTCTGCCAGGGATGGGGAATGGAACCAGGCAAGTTCTCTAACCACTGGGCCAAAAGTTATCAAGGGGGCAACAGCACCACAGCTTCCTCCTTCCGCCATTTTGTGCAGAACGAGGACGGTGTCTAATTCATTCCCTCAAGAAACTGCTACTAAGCCAGGAGAGGGGTACCTGTGTGTGGATTGCTAGGAGAGATAGTCACATACATCCAGGTGGAAGGGAGGTGCCTATCTGTGAGGCAGGGGCAGTGCTTAGCAAATCAGTGGGTCCCATTGGCAAGCTTAGGGGACTCCTCACCTGGCATCAGGCGGGCTGTTGTGGAATGCATTTGAAGGTGCCGATCTGTCCCCGTTCATTCTACAGGGAGATTGTGGAAGCCCCTTCACTGGAGGTATTCAAAAGGAGGCTAGAGAGCCAGATGGATGGTTTGGGCACAACAAATCCTGCCTCTTGGCAGGGCGTGAGACTCGATGACCCTTGCGGTCCCTTCAACCGCTATGGTTCTGTGATTCTACAGGGAGGTACCTAACTCGGCTTTCTGGACTGCAGTGCTGTGCTTGTTTTTGTTTAGGCACCTAAAAGGTAGATGTCATGATGCTCGGAGCTGCACTGCCTGAGTCCCTTAAACACAGCGGGCCAGATGATCATCCCCACAGACATGCCGAATAGCATCATATCCCACCATTGCTCCCGTTGATGTGAATACCACCACCGCCCGGCTGGGGTAAGTTTGCTGCCCAAGTGAGAAAAGGTATCGGATCGGGTGCTCTGAGTGAAGGAACTTTTTTTGGTTTCTTCTTCAGAAAGGCCGGGCTGTAAACCTGGGCTTGTGATAAACAGGGCCGTGCAGCTTTAATAGCTGAGTCACCGTGGTAATGTGAGGAGTGGAACTGGAGAAAGAGGGTCAGTTTTCTGGAGGGACCTACTTCATTGTGACGTCAGGAGCTCAGGAGTGCGAACAGGGGTCAGGCTCCTTCTGCACAAATGCTAGAGGCTTTGCATAGAACGCTGGGTCGCCTCAGGAAACTGAATAAAGGTCTCTTTCCTGCCACTCCCTGCTTGCCCACATCCCTTATTGCTAATGAAACAACTAGCCTGGCTCCATAACAGAAAGTGCAAAAGCACCCATGCCTCAGAGACATTCACACACCAAGTAGTACTTTGCCATGCAAAACGTCTCATTGCTCCGTGGTCGCAGTAACTGATGTGGGTGATTGGATCAGAATCTGACCCTGGAAACGACATTGTGCAGGTGGGTGCGTTGTCAGCAGCAAAGATTGAACTTGTCCCTGTGGCTTCAAGAGCATGAGCCACCACTCCCTGAGCTAGAAAACCTAGCATGAAGCCAGTGCTGGACTCTGAACACTCCATGTAGTTCAGGGAGTAGAGGGAAACAGATCTTCACGGTGGGTTGGAGGCTTCTGGAATCCGGAGATGGATCCACTGCCTAGAATTTATGCTTTGTTGAAAGTGACAGAGTTTGAGGTGTTTGCATTCAGCCCTCATTTGTCTCTTTTTTCAGTGTACGCCTCACTTTCTCACCTGCAGTGGAGAGTGCGTCTGGGATAAATGGCGGAGAGGAATCACACCGCAGTGACTGAGTTCATCTTGGTGGGATTCACACAAGACCCGAAGCTGCAGGTCATCCTCCTTGTGTTGTTTCTGTTGATCTACCTGCTGATCCTAGTGGAGAACCTCACCTTGGTCACCTTAATCAGGATTGACTCCCGGCTTCACACCCCCATGTACTTTTTCATCAGCAACCTGGCCCTCTTAAATGTCGGATACGCCACCATTATCACTTCCAGCATACTGATTACTTTAGTTTCAGCAAGAAAAGTCATTTTGTTCTCTGGGTGTGCTCTGCAATTCTTCTTCCTATGCATCGCATTGTCCTGTGAATGCTACCTCTTGGGTGCCATGGCATACGATCGCTTCACAGCCATCTGCAACCCATTGCTCTACACCATCATCATGTCCAAGCGGTTCTGTGTGCTGCTGGTGCTGGGATCGTACCTAGTGGGCTGTGTTAATGCAATTGTTCAAAGTATATTTATATTCCGTTTGTCTTTCTGCAACTCAAACGTCATCAACCATTTCTTCTGTGACGTGCCCCCCCTCCTGAAGTTGTCCTGCTCTGACACCCACATCACAGACATTGTTCATTTCACCTGTTCTGCTGTGGTGGTAACACCTACTATCTTGATCATCCTCATCTCCTACATATACATTGCGGTTGCTATCCTAAGGATCAATTCTGCCCTGGGCCAACGCAAAGCCTTCTCCACCTGCGCCTCCCACCTGACGGCTGTCACCATCTTCTATGGAACGGGCTCTTTCATGTATTTACGGCCCAGTTCAAAGTACCTCATGGATCAGGACAAAATCATTTCTTCGTTTTATACCCTGATGATCCCCATGTTGAACCCCCTGATCTACAGCCTGAGGAACATGGAGGTGAAAAAGGCCTTTACGAGGATGTTAGACAGGAAGATTTATTCTCAGTGAATTTAAATGTTGGGAATGGGTTTTGAACAGTAAATGGGAGTGAAAGGGGGGAGTGAGTTCTTTACATCATTATCTTGGTTTTTGTGGATAACCAACCATGTGCATCTTGCACCAAAAAGAACTAAGGGGCAGGTTTTCCAAGGAGATCTGCACCAAACAACTATGATTTAGCATCTCATGAAGTAGCCAGCTTCTCAGAGCTGCACAACTCCCAGTTAGGAACCATTTTATGGTAAGGTTGCATTGCCATCCTCAAGTGTAGGGCATGCTCGTCTCATGGTTCAGGCACAGGCTGAGACATAGAAAACCTGGGTTCAATTTCTTGGTCTACAATGGACTTCCTGTGTGACCTTGGGCAAGTCACTTAGCCTCTGTATGGCTCAGTTCTCCATCCTTACAACGGGAATCGTGGCACTGCCCAGTCTCCCGGGGTGCTGAGAGGGGAGATACGTTAAAGAAAAAAAGACAGTAAAGTGCTCGGAGAGCTACTGATGTAAGCAATAGGCATTATTATTATTTATTATTTATTTATTTGTTGTTTTAAAAGCATGAGTTGGGCCCTCTAATAATGAGGATGGCTGAAAAATCATTTATGTTTCATAATAATAATAATGGTTTGTGTGTGCTTATTAATTGCCTTCTAGGTTTTAACTATTTGAGTTATTCGAACGAGTGAATATTTGGGTGAACTCTGGTCATGTTTAGAAGATTTCATTACAGGGTCTTACCTAGAGTTAAGGGCATGCCCCAATGAGCCACTTTGGGCCATTTCATCTCTGCCTTATACAATATTAGTCCACTTATTTTGTAAAACATTCTACTTACTCACCAACAGGCTTTTCTGTTTCATGGATAGCTACATATAATTTACATCCGATAGTTGCCTGGTCGTTTATGCTAAAAGCTTTCTATGGGTTTGTTCTTCTCCGGTTTCTAAGGATCACCTGACAAAATTACATACAAACAAAGCCACATCATTAGAAATAAGTTACACCTACTGAGAATTTGGTCCCATACATACGTCGGTGACTAACATGACAAACACAGGCATGATGTTGAGACTATTGCATAAACTTTATAAATGTTATCTGTATGTCGGTGAGCAAAAACTCAGGACACATGACAACATCATAGACTGTCATTATTTAGAGGTGCCCAGAAAATATTCATAGCCCTTCGTATTCAATAAGTGTTATATGTATTTGTGTGTTCTGGTTTCGCTGGGTGGGTTTCCCATGGAATATGGTATCACTAGCGGGTGAGTAATGCAAAACCTAGCCTTTGAAGCTGAGGGGCCCTTGTTTTGATCCAGCAAACTGGTATGAGCAGGGGGCAAAACCCAGCTGGAGGGATTTTAAGACTGGAACCTGCCAGGACTCCATGTGGAAGGTGGTTGGCACTTGGGAAGCCAAATGTGCATTTTTTAGAACCTTTTATGGTTTTATGATATGTTTTCTCTGTGATGCACCATTGCCAGTTGTTATTGCCAGCTAAAGTGAGAAAAGATAACATTGTCTTTCAGGCATGGCAGATACCTTTCCGCATACCAGAAGGGCACAAGACACCACTGGGCAAACTTAACTCTGCATTAACAAAGGTTTGGGAAATTAATTTAGCCCAATTTTGCAGCTAAATATTGAGTGTGGAATTTTCGAACTGCCTAAATAAAAAGCACCCACTCCCTATTGTTTTTAGCTGGATACTTAACTCCTAAAACCATAATGCTCTTCAATGCGACTTTCTTTTGGAAACTTTGATCTTGGTTTCAGAGGGGTAGCCGTGTTAGTCTGTATCAGCAAAACCAATGAGGAGTCCTTGTGGCACCTTAGAGCAGGGGTGGGCAAACTTTTTAGCCCGAGGGCCACATTTGGGTGGGGAAATTGCATGTAGGGCCATCAATGTAGGGCTGGGGCAGGGGATTGCGGGTGTGGGGTTTGGGAGAGCGTGGGGTGTGCAGGAAGGGGCTCAAGGCAAGGGGTTGGGGTGCAGGAGGGGTGCGGGGTTTATGAGGGGCTCAGAGCAAGGGGTTGAGGGGCAGGAGGGGTGCAGCAGGGAGTTGGGGTGCAGGCTCCAGCCCAGTGCCACTTACCTTGAGTGACTCCGGGGTGGCAGCAGTGCGCGCCAGGGCTGGCTCCCTGCCTGCCTACCGTGGCCCCGCGCTGCTCCCGGAAGTGGCCGGCACCATGTCCCTGTGGCCACTGGGGTGGGGGGGGGGCAGAGGATTCTCTGTGCGGCCCTCGCCTGCAGGTATCTCCCCCGAAGCTCCCATTGGCCGAAGTTCCCATTGGCCACAGTTCCCCGAAAAACAAAAGTTTGCTGCAAGAAGTGCCTGTGTGAACGACCGTGTTGTCGGCAGAAGCCCTCTATGGGGGGCATCAGTGGTTTGTGCTGGATGGGGGCGTTGGAACAAGTTCGTTCATATTCATAGGGAATATATATTTAACATACACACAGAGAGGAAACAAATGTCCGAATGACTTTTATATTAGATTAAGGAAAACAAGAGAATAAGAAAGAACAAATGTAAGTCCTCAGGCAAAAGCACAGTGTGTGCATGTCTGTATCCTCAGTCATGTGATGCATCACCTCTGCCTTACAAAATAGCCGCTGCCTCTGCAGACAGCAGATTTCTTGATAACGGGATCGTCAGGCGAGGGAACGAGGGGGAGTTCATCTCTCACTCTTCGGCATCAGTGCCCAGGCTGCCTACCAGGGTCCCAGCGAGAGACAGTTATCACACTATGGTTTCTTGGGTGGATGGGGTGGGGATATAAATACCTGAACATTAGGAATTTCTGGGATTATCAAAGAAGCTTGAGGGAGTTCGGAGCCCAAATCTCCACTGGAATTCAATGGAAGTTGGTTTCTACGTCTGTTAGCTGAGCACAACTGAGACCAGCAACTTAACCTTCAAGAAAACATCGTCCCTGGGAGGAGGGGGCAAGGATTAAGCCTCCATAGATTCTGCAGAGGAGCTTTGTTGAGGGCTAGCAGGCCTAGTGGTCAGGCTGCTGCCAAACCGTCTCTCTGAGTTTTGGGATGGGTTTTCTGGGCAGCCTGCGGGGCCCAGCAGCCAAGTTACAGTTCATCACCTCCCTCCCACCCCAGAGCCCTCTTGGGGGTCTCAGGTGGCTGAAGGAGAAGGAAAGGGTAGGGGGATCTGGGCTCTCCCTCTCCACCAGTTCCTGGCCCAGGGCCCAAATGAGTAGAGGTGAGGGATGGGTCAGTCCTTTCAGATTCTTACTCCAGATCCGCCTCTCCTGAGCTGCTCCCTACCTTTCCTGTTTTCCCTTCAGTTTGGGGCATGGCCCCAACCCTCTGTTTACACAGTCTCAGTATTTCAAAGCTTAGCTTGGGGTAGGGGAGGCTTCCCAGCTCACTCTGAATCCAGTTGTTCCCCCTGGTCAGGCCCCCCGACCTCCCAGTTGAATTGGACTCCCAGTCCTGGTCCTTCCCCTGTAGAGTGCTCTGTCCCGGTACATCCTGTCTTCCTTCTTCCAGCCGGCCTTGTCTTGTCTTGTCTTTCCCTCACCCAGCCAGCATAGCTTCCTTTTAAGCAGGTCCTCTGTAGAGAGCATACTGGACATCTGTCAAGGGGCACAGCCTTCTTGATCCAATATTTCTCCAACACTCCTTTACCGGTAGTGTGTAGGATGTAAACCTCCTCACAGATGCATAGACTGTAAGGCCAGAAGAGATGACCTCCTGTATACACAGACCTTGTGTGACCTCCTGTATACACAGGCTGCAAAATTATTCCCACAAACTGGATTAAAGCATGTCTTTCAGAAAGAGCTAATCTCGTTTTTAAAACTCCAAATGCTGGTGAGCCTACCATAGGGTTGCCAACCCTTCAGGATTGTCCTGGAGTCTCCAGGAATTAAAGATAAATCTTTAATTAAAGTTTAGGTCATGTGATGATACCTACAAAAATAGTCCAACCAAAAGTAGCAACCCCAATCCACCAACTCCCCAGGGAATCTGTTCCAATCTTTGAAGACCCTCACTTCTAGGTAATTGCATCCTATTTCAAGCTTGAATTTGTTTAACTTCAACTTCCAGCCACTGGAATATAAAATCATAGAATATCAGGGTTGGAAGAGACCTCAGGAGGTCATCTAGTCCAACCTCTTTCTCAAAGCAGGACCAGTCCCCAACTAAATCATCCCAGCCAGGGCTTTGTCAAGCCTGATCTTAAATCCTCTAAGGAAGGAGATTCCACCACCTCCCTAGGTACCCTTTCAAGTGCTTCACCACCCTCCTAGTGAAAAAGTTTTTTCCTAATATCCAACCTAAACCTCCCCCACTGCCACTTGAGACTATTGCTCCTTGTTCTGTCATCTGGTACCACTGAGAACAGTCTAGATCCATCCTCTTTGGAACCCCCTTCAGGTAGTTGAAGGCTGCTATCAAATCCCCCCTCACTCTTCTCTTCTGC